>NW_027453952.1:52695-117671 GCF_040206685.1 Ascaphus truei | reverse complement strand
GCGCCCCGTAGGAACGTCGCAGAGACGGAGGGAAGGGCGTCCCGTAGGAACGTGGCAGGGACGGAGGGAAGGGCGTCCCGTAGGAACGTGGCAGGGACGGAGGGAAGGGCGTCCCGTAGGAACGTCGCAGAGACGGAGGGAAGGGCGCCCCGTAGGAACGTCGCAGGGACGGAGGGAAGGGCGTCCCGTAGGAACGTCGCAGGGACGGAGGGAAGGGCGTCCCGTAGGAACGTGGCAGGGACGGAGGGAAGGGCGTCCCGTAGGAACGTCGCAGGGACGGAGGGAAGGGCGCCCCGTAGGAACGTGGCAGGGACGGAGGGAAGGGCGCCCCGTAGGAACGTCGCAGGGACGGAGGGAAGGGCGCCCCGTAGGAACGTCGCAGGGACGGAGGGAAGGGCGCCCCGTAGGAACGTCGCAGAGACGGAGGGAAGGGCGCCCCGTAGGAACGTCGCAGGGACGGAGGGAAGGGCGCCCCGTAGGAACGTGGCAGAGACGGAGGGAAGGGCGCCCCGTAGGAACGTCGCAGGGACGGAGGGAAGGGCGCCCCGTAGGAAGGTCGCAGGGACGGAGGGAAGGGCGCCCCGTAGGAACGTCGCAGAGAGACGGAGGGAAGGGCGCCCCGTAGGAACGTCGCAGGGACGGAGGGAAGGGCGTCCCGTAGGAACGTCGCAGGGACGGAGGGAAGGGCGCCCCGTAGGAACGTCGCAGAGAGACGGAGGGAAGGGCGCCCCGTAGGAAGGTCGCAGAGACGGAGGGAAGGGCGCCCCGTAGGAACGTCGCAGAGAGACGGAGGGAAGGGCGCCCCGTAGGAACGTCGCAGGGACGGAGGGAAGGGCGTCCCGTAGGAACGTCGCAGGGACGGAGGGAAGGGCGCCCCGTAGGAACGTCGCAGGGACGGAGGGAAGGGCGCCCCGTAGGAACGTCGCAGGGACGGAGGGAAGGGCGTCCCGTAGGAACGTCGCAGGGACGGAGGGAAGGGCGTCCCGTAGGAACGTCGCAGAGACGGAGGGAAGGGCGTCCCGTAGGAACGTCGCAGAGACGGAGGGAAGGGCGCCCCGTAGGAACGTCGCAGGGACGGAGGGAAGGGCGCCCCGTAGGAACGTCGCAGGGACGGAGGGAAGGGCGCCCCGTAGGAACGTCGCAGGGACGGTGGGAAGGGCGTCCCGTAGGAACGTGGCAGGGACGGAGGGAAGGGCGTCCCGTAGGAACGTCGCAGGGACGGAGGGAAGGGCGCCCCGTAGGAACGTCGCAGGGACGGAGGGAAGGGCGCCCCGTAGGAACGTCGCAGAGACGGAGGGAAGGGCGTCCCGTAGGAACGTCGCAGGGACGGAGGGAAGGGCGCCCGTAGGAACGTCGCAGGGACGGAGGGAAGGGCGCCCCGTAGGAACGTGGCAGGGACGGAGGGAAAGGGCGTCCCGTAGGAACGTGGCAGGGACGGAGGGAAGGGCGTCCCGTAGGAACGTCGCAGGGACGGAGGGAAGGGCGCCCCGTAGGAACGTCGCAGAGAGACGGAGGGAAGGGCGCCCCGTAGGAACGTCGCAGGGACGGAGGGAAGGGCGCCCCGTAGGAACGTCGCAGGGACGGAGGGAAGGGCGCCCCGTAGGAACGTGGCAGGGACGGAGGGAAGGGCGCCCCGTAGGAACGTCGCAGGGACGGAGGGAAGGGCGCCCCGTAGGAACGTCGCAGAGACGGATGGAAGGGCGCCCCGTAGGAACGTCGCAGGGACGGAGGGAAGGGCGCCCCGTAGGAACGTCGCAGGGACGGAGGAAGGGCGCCCCGTAGGAACGTCGCAGGGACGGGGGGAAGGGCACCCCGTAGGAACGTCGCAGGGACGGAGGGAAGGGCGCCCCGTAGGAACGTCGCAGGGACGGAGGGAAGGGCGTCCCGTAGGAACGTCGCAGGGACGGAGGGAAGGGCGTCCCGTAGGAACGTCGCAGGGACGGAGGGAAGGGCGTCCCGTAGGAACGTCGCAGGGACGGAGGGAAGGGCGCCCCGTAGGAACGTGGCAGGGACGGAGGGAAGGGCGTCCCGTAGGAACGTCGCAGGGACGGAGGGAAGGGCGCCCTGTAGGAACGTCGCAGGGACGGAGGGAAGGGCGCCCCGTAGGAACGTCGCAGAGATGGAGGGAAGGGCGCCCCGTAGGAACGTCGCAGAGACGGAGGGAAGGGCGTCCCGTAGGAACGTCGCAGAGACGGAGGGAAGGGCGCCCCGCGTCAGGAACGTCGCGAGGGACGGAGGGAAGGGCGTCCCGTAGGAACGTCGCAGAGACGGAGGGAAGGGCGTCCCGTAGGAACGTCGCAGAGAGACGGAGGGAAGGGCGTCCCGTAGGAACGTCGCAGGGACGGAGGGAAGGGCGCCCCGTAGGAACGTCGCAGGGACGGAGGGAAGGGCGTCCCGTAGGAACGTCGCAGAGACGGAGGAGAGGGCGCCCCGTAGGAACGTCGCAGAGAGACGGAGGGAAGGGCGCCCCGTAGGAACGTCGCAGGGACAGAGGGAAGGGCGTCCCGTAGGAACGTCGCAGGGACGGAGGGAAGGGCGCCCCGTAGGAACGTCGCAGGGACGGAGGGGAAGGGCGTCCCGTAGGAACGTCGCAGGGACGGAGGGAAGGGCGCCCCGTAGGAACGTCGCAGGGACGGAGGGAAGGGCGCCCCGTAGGAACGTGGCAGGGACGGAGGGAAGGGCGCCCCGTAGGAACGTCGCAGGGACGGAGGAAGGGCGCCCCGTAGGAACGTCGCAGAGACGGAGGGAAGGGCGCCCCGTAGGAACGTCGCAGGGACGGAGGGAAGGGCGCCCGTAGGAACGTCGCAGGGACGGAGGGAAGGGCGCCCCGTAGGAACGTCGCAGGGACGGAGGAAGGGCGTCCCGTAGGAACGTCGCAGGGACGGAGGGAAGGGCGCCCCGTAGGAACGTCGCAGAGACGGAGGGAAGGGCGCCCCGTAGGAACGTCGCAGGGACGGAGGGAAGGGCGCCCCGTAGGAACGTCGCAGGGACGGAGGGAAGGGCGCCCCGTAGGAACGTCGCAGGGACGGAGGGAAGGGCGTCCCGTAGGAACGTCGCAGGGGAACGGAGGGAAGGGCGCCCCGTAGGAACGTCGCAGAGACGGAGGGAAGGGCGCCCCGTAGGAACGTCGCAGGGACGGAGGGAAGGGCGCCCCGTAGGAACGTCGCAGGACGGAGGGAAGGGCGCCCCGTAGGAACGTCGCAGGGACGGGGGGAAGGGCGCCCCGTAGGAACGTCGCAGGGACGGAGGGAAGGGCGCCCGTAGGAACGTCGCAGGGACGGAGGGAAGGGCGTCCCGTAGGAACGTGGCAGGGACGGAGGGAAGGGCGCCCCGTAGGAACGTCGCATGGACGGAGGGAAGGGCGCCCCGTAGGAACGTCGCAGGGACGGAGGGAAGGGCGCCCGTAGGAACGTCGCAGGGACGGAGGGAAGGGCGCCCCGTAGGAACGTCGCAGGGACGGAGGGAAGGGCGCCCCGTAGGAACGTCGCAGGGACGGAGGGAAGGGCGCCCCGTAGGAACGTCGCAGGGACGGAGGGAAGGGCGTCCCGTAGGAACGTGGCAGGGACGGAGGGAAGGGCGTCCCGTAGGAACGTCGCATGGACGGAGGGAAGGGCGCCCCGTAGGAACGTCGCAGGGACGGAGGGAAGGGCGCCCCGTAGGAACGTCGCAGGGACGGAGGGAAGGGCGTCCCGTAGGAACGTCGCAGGGACGGAGGGAAGGGCGCCCCGTAGGAACGTCGCAGGGACGGAGGGAAGGGCGCCCCGTAGGAACGTCGCAGGGACGGAGGGAAGGGCGTCCCGTAGGAACGTGGCAGGGACGGAGGGAAGGGCGCCCGTAGGAACGTCGCAGGGACGGAGGGAAGGGCGCCCCGTAGGAACGTCGCAGGGACGGGGGGAAGGGCGCCCCGTAGGACCGTCGCAGGGACGGAGGGAAGGGCGCCCCGTAGGAACGTCGCAGGGACGGAGGGAAGGGCGCCCCGTAGGAACGTCGCAGGGACGGAGGGAAGGGCGTCCCGTAGGAACGTGGCAGGGACGGAGGGAAGGGCGTCCCGTAGGAACGTCGCAGGGACGGAGGGAAGGGCGCCCCGTAGGAACGTCGCAGGGACGGAGGGAAGGGCGTCCCGTAGGAACGTCGCAGGGACGGAGGGAAGGGCGCCCCGTAGGTACGTGGCAGAGACGGAGGGAAGGGCGCCCCGTAGGAACGTCGCAGGGACGGAGGGAAGGGCGCCCCGTAGGAACGTGGCAGAGACGGAGGGAAGGGCGTCCCGTAGGAACGTCGCAGAGACGGAGAGAAGGGCGTCCCGTAGGAACGTCGCAGAGACGGAGGGAAGGGCGCCCCGTAGGAACGTCGCAGGGACGGAGGGAAGGGCGTCCCGTAGGAACGTCGCAGGGACGGAGGGAAGGGCGTCCCGTAGGAACGTCGCAGAGAGACGGAGGGAAGGGCGCCCCGTAGGAACGTCGCAGAGACGGAGGGAAGGGCGCCCAGTAGGAACGTCGCAGAGACGGAGGGAAGGGCGCCCCGTAGGAACGTCGCAGAGACGGAGGGAAGGGCGCCCCGTAGGAACGTCGCAGGGACGGAGGGAAGGGCGCCCCGTAGGAACGTCGCAGGGACGGAGGGAAGGGCGCCCCGTAGGAACGTCGCAGGGACGGAGGGAAGGGCGCCCCGTAGGGACGTCGCAGGGACGGAGGGAAGGGCGCCCCGTAGGAACGTCGCAGGGACGGAGGGAAGGGCGCCCGTAGGAACGTCGCAGGGACAGAGGGAAGGGCGTCCCGTAGGAACGTCGCAGGGACGGAGGGAAGGGCGCCCGTAGGAACGTCGCAGGGACGGAGGGAAGGGCGTCCCGTAGGAACGTCGCAGGGACGGAGGGAAGGGCGCCCCGTAGGAACGTGGCAGGGACGGAGGGAAGGGCGCCCCGTAGGAACGTCGCAGGGACGGAGGGAAGGGCGCCCCGTAGGAACGTCGCAGGGACGGAGGGAAGGGCGCCCCGTAGGAACGTCGCAGGGACGGAGGGAAGGGCGCCCCGTAGGAACGTGGCAGAGACGGAGGGAAGGGCGTCCCGTAGGAACGTCGCAGGGATGGAGGGAAGGGCGCCCCGTAGGAACGTCGCAGGGACGGGGGGAAGGGCGCCCCGTAGGAACGTCGCAGGGACGGAGGGAAGGGCGTCCCGTAGGAACGTCGCAGGGACGGAGGGAAGGGCGTCCCGTAGGAACGTCGCAGGGACGGAGGGAAGGGCGCCCCGTAGGAACGTCGCAGGGACGGAGGGAAGGGCGTCCCGTAGGAACGCCGCAGAGACGGAGGGAAGGGCGCCCCGTAGGAACGTCGCAGGGACGGAGGGAAGGGCGCCCCGTAGGAACGTCGCAGGGACGGAGGGAAGGGCGCCCCGTAGGAACGTCGCAGAGAGACGGAGGGAAGGGCGTCCCGTAGGAACGTGGCAGGGACGGAGGGAAGGGCGCTCCGTAGGAACGTCGCAGGGACGGAGGGAAGGGCGCTCCGTAGGAACGTCGCAGAGACGGAGGGAAGGGCGCCCCGTAGGAACGTCGCAGGGACGGAGGGAAGGGCGTCCCGTAGGAACGCCGCAGAGACGGAGGGAAGGGCGCCCCGTAGGAACGTCGCAGAGAGACGGAGGGAAGGGCGTCCCGTAGGAACGTCGCAGGGACGGAGGGAAGGGCGTCCCGTAGGAACGTCGCAGAGACGGAGGGAAGGGCGCCCCGTAGGAACGTCGCAGAGACGGAGGGAAGGGCGTCCCGTAGGTACGTGGCAGGGACGGAGGGAAGGGCGCCCCGTAGGAACGTCGCAGAGACGGAGGGAAGGGCGCCCCGTAGGAACGTCCCAGAGACGGAGGGAAGGGCGTCCCGTAGGAACGTGGCAGGGACGGAGGGAAGGGCGTCCCGTAGGAACGTCGCAGAGACGGAGGGAAGGGCGCCCCGTAGGAACGTCCCAGAGACGGAGGGAAGGGCGTCCCGTAGGAACGTGGCAGGGACGGAGGGAAGGGCGTCCCGTAGGAACGTGGCAGGGACGGAGAGAAGGGCGCCCCGTAGGAACGTGGCAGGGACGGAGGGAAGGGCGCCCCGTAGGAACGTGGCAGGGACGGAGGGAAGGGCGCCCCGTAGGAACGTCGCAGAGACGGAGGGAAGGGCGTCCCGTAGGAACGTGGCAGGGACGGAGAGAAGGGCGCCCCGTAGGAACGTGGCAGGGACGGAGGGAAGGGCGCCCCGTAGGAACGTGGCAGGGACGGAGGGAAGGGCGCCCCGTAGGAACGTCGCAGGGACGGAGGAGAGGGGATTGCTAAGGACCCGTGGATATGGGATATAATCCCAGAGTAACGGGGGGACGGGATTACAGCATCACTGGCTGCAGTGCAATGGGAAATACCAGTAGACCGGCGCGGGTACGGGAGACGCGCGGTGTCGGACGTGCGAGACCGACGCCCCACACGGAAGAGGCTGTGCTCAGACACTCCCAGTCACGATCTCGCCCGCGGGGCGTCCAGGGCGCTCTCGCACTCACCATGGCGATATTAAAGCAGGTGTGGAAGAGGACGCTGGAGTCTGGGGTCTGGAGGCCGCTTTTGAAGGTCGGTAACTTCTCCACGAGCTCGTCTTTATGATCGGGAGCGAAACCTGAGGGGGAGAGGGGGAGAGGGCGAGGAGGGGTTAAAGAGCAGTGAGGGGGAGTGAGCACTCACACACAACTCATACTCACACACCCTCATATCGCAGCTGGATGTACAGTAGGTAGTAGATACAGTCCACAGTGCGCTGGCGGATGGAAGCGAGGGAGTCTGAGCAACGAAGGGACAGTCTCCCGATCAAAAGCCCCAGGTTATAAAATGGGACCACCGTCTGCCGGAGAAAGAGACATACAGTGACCGGGCGCAAGGACTATACGTGCAGGAGACTGGTCATACACACACACAGTGACCGGGCGCAAGGACTATACGTGCAGGAGACTGGTCATACACACACACAGTGACCGGGCGCAAGGACTATACGTGCAGGAGACTGGTCATACACACACACAGTGACCGGGCGCAAGGACTGTACGTGCAGGAGACTGGTCATACACACAGTGACCGGGCGTAAGGACTATACGTACAGGGGGACTGGTCATACACACACACAGTGACCGGGCGCAAGGACTGTACGTGCAGGAGACTGGTCATACACACATACAGTGACCGGGCGTAAGGACTATACGTGCAGGAGACTGGTCATACACACACACAGTGACCGGGCGCAAGGACTGTACGTGCAGGAGACTGGTCATACACACAGTGACCGGGCGCAAGGACTGTACGTGCAGGAGACTGGTCATACACACACACAGTGACCGGGCGCAAGGACTATACGTGCAAGAGACTGGTCATACACACACACAGTGACCGGGCGCAAGGACTATACGTGCAGGAGACTGGTCATGCACACAGTGACCGGGCGTAAGGACTTTACGTACAGGAGACTGGTCATACACACAGTGACCGGGCACAAGGACTATACGTACAGGAGACTGGTCATACACACAGTGACCGGGCACAAGGACTATACGTACCGGAGACTGGTCATACACACATACAGTGACCGGGCACAAGGACTATACGTACAGGAGACTGGTCATACACACACAGTGACCGGGCACAAGGACAATACGTACAGGGGGACTGGTCATACACACTGTGACCGGGCACAAGGACTGTACGTACAGGAGACTGGATATACACACATACAGTGACCGGGCTCAAGGACTATACGTACAGGGGAACTGGTCATACACACTGTGACCGGGCGTAAGGACTATAGGTACAGGGGGACTGGTCATACACACAGTGACCGGGCGTAAGGACTATAGGTACAGGGGGACTGGTCATACACACAGTGACCGGGCACAAGGACTGTACGTGCAAGGGACTGGTCATACATACATAGTGACCGGGCACAAGGACTATACGTACAGGACACTGGTCATACACACAGTGACCGGGCACAAGGACTGTACGTACAAAAGACTGGTCATACACACAGTGACCGGGCACAAGGACTGTACGTACAGGAGACTGGATATATACACATACAGTGACCGGGCACAAGGACTATATGTACAGGACACTGGTCATACACACAGTGACCGGGCACAAGGACTGTACGTACAAAAGACTGGTCATACACACAGTGACCGGGCACAAGGACTGTACGTACAGGAGACTGGATATATACACATACAGTGACCGGGCACAAGGACTATATGTACAGGGGACTGGATATATACACATACAGTGACCGGGCACAAGGACTATATGTACAGGGGACTGGATATACACACAGTGACCGGGCACAAGGACTGTACGTACAAAAGACTGGTCATACACACAGTGACCGGGCACAAGGACTATACGTACAGGGGACTGGTCATACACACTGTGACCGGGCACAAGGACTGTACGTACAGGAGACAGGATATACACACATACAGTGACCGGGCACAAGGACTATACGTACAGGGGGACTGGTCATACACACTGTGACCGGGCAAAAGGACTGTACGTACAAGGGACTGGTCATACACACACACAGTGACCGGGCACAAGGACTGTACGTACAGGAGACTGGATATACACACAGTGACCAGGCGTAAGGACTATACGTACAGGGGGACTGGTCATACACAAAGTGACCGGGCACAAGGACTGCACGTACAGGAGACTGGATATACACACATACAGTGACCGGGCACAATGACTATACGTACAGGAGACTGGTCATACATACACAGTGACCTGGCACAAGAACTGTACGTACAGGAGACTGGTCATACATACACACAGTGACCGGGCACAAGGACTATATGTACAGGAGACTGGTCATACACACAGTGACCGGGCACAAGGACTGTACGTACAAGGGACTGGTCATACACACATACAGTGACCGGGCACAAGGACTATTCGTACAGGAGACTGGACATACACACAGTGACCGGGCGTAAGGACTATAGGTACAGGGGGACTGGTCATACACACAGTGACCGGGCGTAAGGACTATACGTACAGGGGGACTGGTCATACACAAAGTGACCGGGCGTAAGGACTATACGTACAGGGGACTGGTCATACACACAGTGACCAGGTGTAAGGACCATACGTACAGGGGGACTGGTCATACACACAGTGACCGGGCACAAGGACTGTACGTACAGGGGACTGGATAAACACACATACAGTGACCGGGCACAAGGACTATACGTACAGGAGACTGGTCATACACACAGTGACCGGGCACAAGGACTGTACGTACAGGAGACTGGATATACACACATACAGTGACCGGGCGTAAGGACTGTATGTACAGGAGACTGGTCATACATACATAGTGACCGGGCACAAGGACTGTACGTACAGGGGACTGGTCATACACACATAGTGACCGGGCACAAGGACTGTACGTGCAGGAGACTGGATATACACACACACACACACACACATAGTGACCAGGCACAAGGACTGTACGTGCAGGAGACTGGATATACACACACACATAGTGACCGGGCACAAGGACTGTACGTACAGGAGACTGGATATACACACATACAGTGACCGGGCACAAGGACTATACATACAGGGGACTGGATATACACACAGTGACCGGGCACAAGGACTGTACGTACAAAAGACTGGTCATACACACAGTGACCGGGCGCAAGGACTATACGTACAGGAGACTGGTCATACACACAGTGACCGGGAACAAGGACTATACGTACAGGAGACTGGTCATACACACACACAGTGACCGGGCACAAGGACTGTACGTACAGGAGACTGGATAAACACACATACAGTGACTGGGCACAAGGACTATACGTACAGGAGACTGGTCACACACAGTGACCGGGCACAGGGACTGTACGTACAGGAGACTGGTCATACACACAGTGACCGGGCACAAGGACTGTACGTGCAGGAGACTGGTCATACACACAGTGACCGGGCACAAGGACTGTACGTACAGGAGACTGGTCATACACACAGTGACCGGGCACAAGGACTATATGTACAGGAGACTGGTCATACACACAGTGACCGGGCACAAGGACTATACGTACAGGGGACTGGTCATACACACAGTGACCGGGCGTAAGGACTATATGTACAGGAGACTGGTCATACACACAGTGACCGGGCACAAGGACTATACGTACAGGAGACTGGTCATACACACAGTGACTGGTCATACACACACAGTGACCGGGCACAAGGACTGTACGTACAGAGGGACTGGTCATACACACAGTGACCGGGCGTAAGGACTATACGTACAGGGGGACTGGTCATACACACAGTGACCGGGCACAAGGACTGTACGTGCAGGAGACTGGATATACACACAGTGACCGGGCGTAAGAACTGTACGTACAGGAGACTGGTCATACACACAGTGACCGGGCGTAAGGACTGTATGTACAAGAGATTGGATATACATACATAGTGACCGGGCACAAGGACTGTACGTGCAGGAGACTGGACATACACACAGTGACCGGGCGTAAGGACTATACGTACAGGAGACTGGACATACAGTAGAGGCAACGTTTATTCTAACATTTGCCGTAAACTAGCCGGGTTACATTCTGGGTGTGTGCTGGGTGTGTGCTGGGTATGCGCTGGGTGTGCGCTGGGTGTGCGCTGGGTGTGCGCTGGGTGTGTGCTGGGTATGTTCTGGGCTAGTTTGAGGCACGTTTAAGGCATTTCTGCATTGACTAACGACCCATAGGATTAACACAGCAGGGATCCCTGGCAGTACAATTCAGTTTGAATGGGACTGCCAGGGACCCCCGCTGTTAATCTGATAGGCCATTAACCAACGCAGAAATGCTGGGGCTAGTTTAAGGAAAGTTTAAGGCATGTACCCAGCATGTACCTGGGTGTTTCCTGGGTTTTTTGGGGAATTGCCACTGGTTTTTGTTCGAATAAGAGTTGCCTCTTCTGTATGGTGCCACTGGGGTATAGGTCCAGAGACCAGTGAATTATCTCGTGCTTCTTTGGAAGTGTGTGTAAGTTGCCACTTGTCTGAGGAGCTTGCAATCTACAAGGTCCTCACTATATTACAGAACCCCACAGGAAACTGGAATATAGGCTCAATCAGTATCTCACCAGCTGCCACCAGTTTTAAACGCTTGTGACGGGAGACACGCTTAATAACACATTTATATTTCGTGGATCCTGATTGAGCAGAACAGGTTGAGCAAAATAAACTGAGATTTATTCCTTTGATAGGCAAACACACGACAACTGCAGAATAACTTAATAATTACACTCACGGGTAGAGAAACAGAGGATAATGTCCAGAAAGGTGCAAAGCACCAGAAGATTGTCTTTTAAAATGTAGTCCTTTTGCAAATTGCCAAATAAATAGCCAGTCCAATCCTTCTGTGAATGTGCAAAGTCCTTTCTGGTTTTCTGGGATTTAAATGCTTGAAGAAATCAGGTAACAACAGCAACAACAAAGGAACAACAACAACACAGGAATGAGGGGTACAGGCCTTTTTAAGGACAAGGGCCTCTGAAGTGTTACATTAGCCTCATCCCATTGGCAAGGAATTATCTTCCTCCTATCAGAACCTGCCAGGTCACATGGGCAAATCCTACAGCCAGCTCAGGTAACTCTGAGCATGCTCAGTAAGCAGCTTGGTAGCACTGCTAAGTAAAAAGGGGCCACTCATTTCTGGGGACACAATGTCTGGAGTTTGGTCCCAAGGTGTGAAATATCTAGGATGAGTAACAGGACCTGCTACTCAAAAACATCCTGATTAAGTGACACTTTACGAATCTGGGGTCTTTCATCCCAACAGGGGGCTCATATATGCATAACATTTGTTCCTTAATGCATTACAAAGGCAGGCAGAAACAATAGCATCCTGCCGGCACATATAAAACTGCAACAGAAAGGCACCCCATCAAAAATACATGTTTCCCCTATGACAAAGCCATATCCTCAATATATGTGTTCTTGGAGGGTTACACTGAGGCTGCACACCAACAATCAGGGTGCTGGCTCACTCCGTTCCTAAATTAGCAGACTTAAAAGGGGAACAGCATATAACATCAACCCCTTCATCCCCAATATGAAACAGGGGTAACCAGCCGAGCCCACTGCCTTTATTAATGCGCTTATTAGCCCCATTTTCACCACACCTCCCCCACTCAAAGCCCAAGGTTTGCCCTGGCCACCTCCTCTGGTGGTTGGGCTGACCTGAGGGTTTTTGAAGTCATTAGGTCTTGGGGATTGTCCTGCCGGGAGAGGCCATCAGCGTTCCCATGCTCACTGCCTTTCTTGTGCTGAATGGTGAAGTCACATTCTTGCAAGGCCAGGCTCCAGCGCAGGAGCTTGGCATTCTCTCCCGACACCCTCTGCAACCAACTTAGGGGGTTATGGTCAGTGATAACAGTGAAGGTTCAGCCATACAGAGATGGCTGTAGCTTCTTTAGCGCCCATACTATGGCCAGACACTCCTTCTCAATAGTGGCATATGCCCCTTCTCTGGGCAGCCGCTTGCGGCCAAGAAACATCATTGGAGGTTGCCTGACCTCCTCCCCCACCTGGCTGAGCACAGCACCAATGCCAACGTCTGAGGCATCTGTCGGCACCAGAAACTTGTTGGAATAATCTGGAGCGGCAAGGATGGGTGCAGTCTTCAAAGCCTGAAATGCTTTTTCCCAGGCTGGAGACCAGACTACCAGCACAGACTGTCGCTTCTGGGTCAAGTCAGTCAGGGGTTTTGCAATGGCACTATACTGGGGAACAAACTTCCTGGAGTAGCCTGCAGTGCCTAGAAACGCCATGACCTGCTTCTTGGTTTTGGGAGTGGGACACTGCACTCCTGCCTCTACCTTAGCTGGTTCTGGCTTGAGGTGCCCTCCACCCACCCTATGCCCTAGGTATAAGACTTCAGCCATCCCTACTAAGCACTTGGTGGGTTTTAAGGTGAGACCTGCCTCCCTAATCCTGGCTAGCACCGCAGCTACATGAAGTAAGTGTGATTCCCAGGAGTTACTGAACACAGCAATATCATCCAGATAAGCCCTTGCAACCCCTTGCATGCCCTCTAGCAAACGATTGACCAGGCGTTGGTAGGTAGCCAGTGTATTCTTCATCCCAAATGGCATCACTAAGAACTCATAGAGGCCACTTGGGGTGATGAAAGCCGACTTTTCCCTAGCCTCCTGGGTCAAAGGGATCAGCCAGTACCCTTTACTGAGATCCATGGTGGTCAGATACCTTGCCCCCGCGAGTTCATCCAGCAACTCATCCATGCGGGGCATGGGGTAGGCATCTGAAACCGTCCCTGCATTGAGCTGCCGGTAGTCCACACAGAACCGGGTGGTCCCATCCTTCTTAGGCACTAGGACTACCGGACAAGCCCAAGGGCTCTGGGATGGTACAATTACCCCTAGGGCCAGCATCTCCTCCACCTCCCTCTCTATACTGCCCTTCACCTCTGCTGACACTCTATAAGCGTGCTTATGCAGAGGTCTCAGATCCCCTGTAAGCACTGGGTGCTCAGTGATGTGTGTCCTCCCTGGCTTGTCTGTGAACAGAGCCCTATACTGCGCTAGCATAGCCCTGGCATCTGCTCTCTGCCTGACACTCAGCTGAGCCCCTATCTCCACCTGCTCTCTGGTACCTCCCTGCCTAGCCTCCCCTAGGAGATCTGGCAGAGCTATGTCCTCCTTGAGCATATTGATGTGATAGACTTTGGTCGTCCCTGTCTCCCTAACCCGGGCTAGCACTGCTGCTACCTGTCCTGGATACAAACCACAGATCTGCCTGAAGCCAACTACCCTCTCCCTGTATGTCACCTCTGCACTCTCTCTAGTGCCCTCCTGACCAGGCGGTGGGAGGTAGCCAGAGCATTCCTCATCCTGAATGGCACCCTGAAAAACTCACAGAGGCCATTCTGAAGGCTGAAGACTGACTCCCCCTTTGCCTTCCTCTCTACACTGTCTGCCACCTCTGCTGATACTCCATAGGTATTCTTATGCAGAGGATGCAGATCCCCTGGGAGCACAGGCTCATTTGTACTATGTGCCCTGCCCAGCTTGTCTGAGAACAGGACCCTAGGCTGCTCTACCCTAGCCCAGGCTTCTGCCCCTGCCTGCCTACCTCCCAGGGCCCTTAGCTCAACTAGGACCCCATAGGAAACCCTATCCTACCTAAGAGGCCTGGCACTGCCTGAGCTACTTCCTGAAACATGTTCCCCATTCCTGGTAACAGGTTCAGGAGCATCTGCACATAATCACCCGCTTTACCCTCTGGCTGGCAGGCGTCCCAGGGGTGGCCAAAGTCTGCCACTGCCCCTGCTGCCTCCGGCCAGAAGTAAGGCTGCAACAGCTGGGTTCTCATGTGAGTGACCCCCTGATGCCCCACTAGTGAACTGGGGAAGGCTACCTGCAACACTTGCTGCCTACCCTCCCTGGGTCCCACTAACCGTCTTCTACCTGTCCAGCCCCTGGCTAACCCGGTAGAACCTGGCTCCCTACCCCAGAGCCCGCGGTGCCACAGCCTGTGGTCTGACCCCCCGCTTTCCCAGGACTCGGATGCCCGCAGTCCCATACCTTCTAAGCTGGGATCAGCTTTCACCGCATCCCGATCTGCTGTCCCTAATTCTAACCCCCCACCCTTAGTCTCTAAGTCAGGGGTAACAGGGACAGGTAAAGGGAACAGTAAGTCAGTCACTGGTCGCGACTCAGTAGTCTGGCTTACCTGTCTGGTCTCCGCAGAGGCCACTGGAACCGTTGGTCCCAAATGCAGGGGGACAGAGGTTGATTCTGCTGTGATTCCTGATGACAGGTTCTTAGGAATCGCCGCAACAGCAGGCAATTCCGCAGCAACCACACAGATCACAGGCTCCAGGTTATTGGTAAGGCGCACCTCAGCAGTTTCCCTGGACAAAACCCCTACCTCCCTCATGCCATGATTAGCACCCCTATCCAAAATGATGGGTTCTTTGCACCCCGGTGCCCGGGAGCAAATCTTCTGGCTGCACCAGAATAACAGCAGCACCCAAATCTGGCAAGCTCCCTGCTTGCCGGTCACCAAAGGTAACCCTCCGTGAGTGCCTGCTCAGGACATCAGCAGGCTGCATCTCGACTTTTGCACTTGGACATCCTCTGCTCACTGCTGCTGGCTCTGAGGTGACAAAAGCAGCATCTGCCTGGGACATCCCTCTTAGTTGTGGCTCCATGGCTGTGCTCTGTTCCTCTGTGTGGGCCAGCCCAATCTGGGTTACTGGCCCTGCAGCTTGTGAACGTTGCCCCTGATGGGGTCCCCCAGACCGCTCACGGTCCGGGCAATGTGGCCGGATGTGGCCCACCTTGTGGCAATGATAGCACCGTCTCTCAAGCTTGAACTCCCCAGTATAGGGCGTGTCGCTGCCCACTGTATGTTTGGGAGTCCGCTGAGGTGCAGACTGGTCCCCCCTAGTCGGAATGGCTGCCTCTCTGGGGACTGCTGCGTTGCTCACCAAGGCTCTGCTGGTTACATCTTCATTTGCTGGCTCTGCTGCTTCCACAGCAGTTACTCTGGGAACGTCCTGTTCCCCGCTGACAAGGTGGGAGTGAGGGGGCCTTCCAAGCGCTGTCGACAGGAGCTCGAGTCGCTGTTCATAGCTAAGCCCTTCTCCCCAGGCGGTGAGGAGTGCAATGAGTCCAGAGGTAGCAAGTCCGGTCGCCGCAGCGACTGATCCATCTGCACCCCCTGGCACCACGCCACCCTCTTCCAGGCGGTCACTGACATCCTCCCGCTGTCCTTGCAGCCCCGGAGCTGGAAGGACCTCCTGCACTCCGGGCTGAGTACTGTCTGCTGGCGGGGCCATCCTGCCCTCATATTCTTCTAAATCCTCCTCCAACTGACTCTTGGAACGACCGTCTGTCGTGACCCCGTACCCCACACATCTCTCCACTATCTGCGCCCGGTTCCAGGTACAAAACCTTCCTGAGCGTGGACTTACAGTAGAGGCAACGTTTATTCTAACATTTGCCGTAAACTAGCCGGGTTACATTCAGGGTATGTGCTGGGTGTGTGCTGGGTGTGTGCTGGGTGTGTGCTGGGTGTGTGCTGGGTGTGTGCTGGGTGTGTGCTGGGTGTGTGCTGGGTGTGTGCTGGGTGTGTGCTGGGTGTGTGCTGGGTGTGCGCTGGGTGTGCGCTGGGTGTGTGCTGTGTACGTGCTGGGTGTGTGCTGGGTGTGTGCTGGGTGTGTGCTGGGTGTGTGCTGGGTATGCGCTGGGTGTGTGCTGGGTGTGTGCTGGGTGTGTGCTGGGTGTGCGCTGGGTGTGCGCTGGGTGTGCGCTGGGTGTGCGCTGGGTGAGTGCTGGGTATGTTCTGGGCTAGTTTGAGGCACGTTTAAGGCATTTCTGCATTGACTAACGACCCATAGGATTAACACAGCAGGGATCCCTGGCAGTACAATTCAGTTTGAATGGGACTGCCAGGGACCCCCGCTGTTAATCTGATAGGCCATTAACCAACGCAGAAATGCTGGGGCTAGTTTAAGGAAAGTTTAAGGCATGTATTCAGAATGTACCTGGGTGTTTCCTGGGTTTTTGGGGAATTGCCACTGGTTTTTGTTCGAATAAGAGTTGCCTCTTCTGTATGGTGCCACTGGGGTATAGGTCCAGAGACCAGTGAATTATCTCGTGCTTCTTTGGAAGTGTGTGTAAGTTGCCACTTGTCTGAGGAGCTTGCAATCTACAAGGTCCTCACTATATTACAGAACCCCACAGGAAACTGGAATATAGGCTCAATCAGTATCTCACCAGCTGCCACCAGTTTTAAACGCTTGTGACGGGAGACGCGCTTAATAATACATTTATATTTCGTGGATCCTGATTGAGCAGAACAGGTTGAGCAAAATAAACTGAGATTTATTCCTTTGATAGGCAAACACACGACAACTGCAGAATAACTTAATAATTACACTCACGGGTAGAGAAACAGAGGATAATGTCCAGAAAGGTGCAAAGCACCAGGAGATTGTCTTTTAAAATGTAGTCCTTTTGCAAATTGCCAAATAAATAGCCAGTCCAATCCTTCTGTGAATGTGCAAAGTCCTTTCTGGTTTTCTGGGATTTAAATGCTTGAAGAAATCAGGTAACAACAGCAACAACACAGGAATGAGGGGTACAGGCCTTTTTAAGGACAAGGGCCTCTGAAGTGTTACATTAGCCTCATCCCATTGGCAAGGAATTATCTTCCTCCTATCAGAACCTTAAAACCAGAGACATAACATAAAACACAGACAGAGCTCAGTTTTTAGCACATCTAGTGAGACTCATACACGGTACAGTGCCTAAATATATATGGAATAACTAATAAGTAAATGGTCTTTTAGTTTGACATTTTTGGCCAAAATTGTTGTAAGCCCCTGAGCCAACGCCAAGGCAGACCACATATCAGGGGTCCCTAACGCTAATATAAATTCTTAATAACCTGTTTAATAACAGGAAGAATGATTTATAGTAAATCTGTCAATATTAGCTGTAAAGTTCTGTCTGACTGAAGCTTTTATTAACCTGTACATTACCAGGAAAAGCACTCTGTATTAGAGATGTCTCAGCCAAACTGCAAGCCAAAGTTCTGTCTGGCTGAAGCTTTTATTAACCTGTACATTACCAGGAAAAGCACTCTGTATTAGAGATGTCACAGCCAAACTGCAAGCAGGCAAGTTCCCCTGAGTGGAAGATGCTATGGAGTGAGCCCATAACCATTTAAATGTGGGAGGGGGTGAGCTTAAATTAAGTAGGAGGTTGCCAACCTCCAATCAGCTATGACTAGCTGGACAAGAATTGTAAAACATACTGGACACCTAACAAGCTCCAATTAAACCCCCAAAATACCCACAACATATATATAAGCATATGAGTGTCAGAAGAGTGCTACTGAGCTGGCAATTGCATTAAAACCAGAGACATAACATAAAACACAGACAGAGCTCAGTTTTTAGCACATCTAGTGAGACTCATACACGGTACAGTGCCTAAATATATATGGAATATTCCATCAAAAATACATGTTTCCCCTATGACAAAGCCATATCCTCAATATATGTGTTCTTGGAGGGTTACACTGAGGCTGCACACCAACAATCAGGGTGCTGGCTCACTCCGTTCCTAAATTAGCAGACTTAAAAGGGGAACAGCATATAACATCAACCCCTTCATCCCCAATATGAAACAGGGGTAACCAGCCGAGCCCACTGCCTTTATTAATGCGCTTATTAGCCCCATTTTCACCACACCTCCCCCACTCAAAGCCCAAGGTTTGCCCTGGCCACCTCCTCTGGTGGTTGGGCTGACCTGAGGGTTTTTGAAGTCATTAGGTCTTGGGGATTGTCCTGCCGGGAGAGGCCATCAGCGTTCCCATGCTCACTGCCTTTCTTGTGCTGAATGGTGAAGTCACATTCTTGCAAGGCCAGGCTCCAGCGCAGGAGCTTGGCATTCTCTCCCGACACCCTCTGCAACCAACTTAGGGGGTTATGGTCAGTGATAACAGTGAAGGTTCAGCCATACAGAGATGGCTGTAGCTTCTTTAGCGCCCATACTATGGCCAGACACTCCTTCTCAATAGTGGCATATGCCCCTTCTCTGGGCAGCCGCTTGCGGCCAAGAAACATCATTGGAGGTTGCCTGACCTCCTCCCCCACCTGGCTGAGCACAGCACCAATGCCAACGTCTGAGGCATCTGTCGGCACCAGAAACTTGTTGGAATAATCTGGAGCGGCAAGGATGGGTGCAGTCTTCAAAGCCTGAAATGCTTTTTCCCAGGCTGGAGACCAGACTACCAGCACAGACAGTCGCTTCTGGGTCAAGTCAGTCAGGGGTTTTGCAATGGCACTATACTGGGGAACAAACTTCCTGGAGTAGCCTGCAGTGCCTAGAAACGCCATGACCTGCTTCTTGGTTTTGGGAGTGGGCCACTGCACTCCTGCCTCTACCTTAGCTGGTTCTGGCTTGAGGTGCCCTCCACCCACCCTATGCCCTAGGTATAAGACTTCAGCCATCCCTACTAAGCACTTGGTGGGTTTTAAGGTGAGACCTGCCTCCCTAATCCTGGCTAGCACCGCAGCTACATGAAGTAAGTGTGATTCCCAGGAGTTACTGAACACAGCAATATCATCCAGATAAGCCCTTGCAACCCCTTGCATGCCCTCTAGCAAACGATTGACCAGGCGTTGGTAGGTAGCCAGTGTATTCTTCATCCCAAATGGCATCACTAAGAACTCATAGAGGCCACTTGGGGTGATGAAAGCCGACTTCTCCCTAGCCTCCTGGGTCAAAGGGATCAGCCAGTACCCTTTACTGAGATCCATGGTGGTCAGATACCTTGCCCCCGCGAGTTCATCCAGCAACTCATCCATGCGGGGCATGGGGTAGGCATCTGAAACCGTCCCTGCATTGAGCTGCCGGTAGTCCACACAGAACCGGGTGGTCCCATCCTTCTTAGGCACTAGGACTACCGGACAAGCCCAAGGGCTCTGGGATGGTACAATTACCCCTAGGGCCAGCATCTCCTCCACCTCCCTCTCTATACTGCCCTTCACCTCTGCTGACACTCTATAAGCGTGCTTATGCAGAGGTCTCAGATCCCCTGTAAGCACTGGGTGCTCAGTGATGTGTGTCCTCCCTGGCTTGTCTGTGAACAGAGCCCTATACTGCGCTAGCATAGCCCTGGCATCTGCTCTCTGCCTGACACTCAGCTGAGCCCCTATCTCCACCTGCTCTCTGGTACCTCCCTGCCTAGCCTCCCCTAGGAGATCTGGCAGAGCTATGTCCTCCTTGAGCATATTGATGTGATAGACTTTGGTCGTCCCTGTCTCCCTAACCCGGGCTAGCACTGCTGCTACCTGTCCTGGATACAAACCACAGATCTGCCTGAAGCCAACTACCCTCTCCCTTTATGTCACCTCTGCACTCTCTCTAGTGCCCTCCTGACCAGGCGGTGGGAGGTAGCCAGAGCATTCCTCATCCTGAATGGCACCCTGACAAACTCAGAGGCCATTCTGAAGGCTGAAGACTGACTCCCCCTTTGCCTTCCTCTCTACACTGTCTGCCACCTCTGCTGATACTCCATAGGTATTCTTATGCAGAGGATGCAGATCCCCTGGGAGCACAGGCTCATTTGTACTATGTGCCCTGCCCAGCTTGTCTGAGAACAGGACCCTAGGCTGCTCTACCCTAGCCCAGGCTTCTGCCCCTGCCTGCCTACCTCCCAGGGCCCTTAGCTCAACTAGGACCCCATAGGAAACCCTATCCTACCTAAGAGGCCTGGCACTGCCTGAGCTACTTCCTGAAACATGTTCCCCATTCCTGGTAACAGGTTCAGGAGCATCTGCACATAATCACCCGCTTTACCCTCTGGCTGGCAGGCGTCCCAGGGGTGGCCAAAGTCTGCCACTGCCCCTGCTGCCTCCGGCCAGAAGTAAGGCTGCAACAGCTGGGTTCTCATGTGAGTGACCCCCTGATGCCCCACTAGTGAACTGGGGAAGGCTACCTGCAACACTTGCTGCCTACCCTCCCTGGGTCCCACTAACCGTCTTCTACCTGTCCAGCCCCTGGCTAACCCGGTAGAACCTGGCTCCCTACCCCAGAGCCCGCGGTGCCACAGCCTGTGGTCTGACCCCCCGCTTTCCCAGGACTCGGATGCCCGCAGTCCCATACCTTCTAAGCTGGGGTCAGCTTTCACCGCATCCCGATCTGCTGTCCCTAATTCTAACCCCCCACCCTTAGTCTCTAAGTCAGGGGTAACAGGGACAGGTAAAGGGAACAGTAAGTCAGTCACTGGTCGCGACTCAGTAGTCTGGCTTACCTGTCTGGTCTCCGCAGAGGCCACTGGAACCGTTGGTCCCAAATGCAGGGGGACAGAGGTTGATTCTGCTGTGATTCCTGATGACAGGTTCTTAGGAATCGCCGCAACAGCAGGCAATTCCGCAGCAACCACACAGATCACAGGCTCCAGGTTATTGGTAAGGCGCACCTCAGCAGTTTCCCTGGACAAAACCCCTACCTCCCTCATGCCATGATTAGCACCCCTATCCAAAATGATGGGTTCTTTGCACCCCGGTGCCCGGGAGCAAATCTTCTGGCTGCACCAGAATAACAGCAGCACCCAAATCTGGCAAGCTCCCTGCTTGCCGGTCACCAAAGGTAACCCTCCGTGAGTGCCTGCTCAGGACATCAGCAGGCTGCATCTCGACTTTTGCACTTGGACATCCTCTGCTCACTGCTGCTGGCTCTGAGGTGACAAAAGCAGCATCTGCCTGGGACATCCCTCTTAGTTGTGGCTCCCTGGCTGTGCTCTGTTCCTCTGTGTGGGCCAGCCCAATCTGGGTTACTGGCCCTGCAGCTTGTGAACGTTGCCCCTGATGGGGTCCCCCAGACCGCTCACGGTCCGGGCAATGTGGCCGGATGTGGCCCACCTTGTGGCAATGATAGCACCGTCTCTCAAGCTTGAACTCCCCAGTATAGGGCGTGTCGCTGCCCACTGTATGTTTGGGAGTCCGCTGAGGTGCAGACTGGTCCCCCCTAGCCGGAATGGCTGCCTCTCTGGGGACTGCTGCGTTGCTCACCAAGGCTCTGCTGGTTACATATTCATTTGCTGGCTCTGCTGCTTCCACAGCAGTTACTCTGGGAACGTCCTGTTCCCCGCTGACAAGGTGGGAGTGAGGGGGCCTTCCAAGCGCTGTCGAGAGGAGCTCGAGTCGCTGTTCATAGCTAAGCCCTTCTCCCCAGGCGGTGAGGAGTGCAATGAGTCCAGAGGTAGCCAGTCCGGTCGCCGCAGCGACTGATCCATCTGCACCCCCTGGCACAACGCCACCCTCTTCCAGGCGGTCACTGACATCCTCCCGCTGTCCTTGCAGCCCCGGAGCTGGAGGGACCTCCTGCACTCCGGGCTGTGTACTGTCTGCTGGCGGGGCCATCCTGCCCTCATATTCTTCTAAATCCTCCTCCAACTGACTCTTGGAACGACCGTCTGTCGTGACCCCATACCCCACACATCTCTCCACTATCTGCGCCCGGTTCCAGGTACAAAACCTTCCTGAGCGTGGACTTACAGTAGAGGCAACGTTTATTCTAACATTTGCCGTAAACTAGCCGGGTTACATTCAGGGTATGTGCTGGGTGTGTGCTGGGTGTGTGCTGGGTGTGTGCTGGGTGTGTGCTGGGTGTGCGCTGTGTACGTGCTGGGTATGATCTGGGTGTGTGCTGGGTGTGTGCTGGGTGTGTGCTGGGTATGATCTGGGTGTGTGCTGGGTATGTGCTGGGTGTGTGCTGTGTACGTGCTGTGTACGTGCTGTGTACGTGCTGGGTATGATCTGGGTGTGTGCTGGGTGTGTGCTGGGTGTGTGCTGGGTATGATCTGGGTGTGCGCTGGGTGTGTGCTGTGTACGTGCTGGGTGTGTGCTGGGTATGATCTGGGTGTGTGCTGGGTGTGTGCTGGGTGTGTGCTGGGTGTGTGCTGGGTGTGTGCTGGGTGTGTGCTGGGTATGATCTGGGTGTGTGCTGGGTGTGTGCTGGGTGTGTGCTGGGTATGATCTGGGTGTGCGCTGGGTGTGTGCTGTGTACGTGCTGGGTGTGTGCTGGGTGTGTGCTGGGTGTGTGCTGGGTATGTGCTGGGTATGAGCTGGGTGTGTGCTGGGTGTGTGCTGGGTGTGTGCTGGGTATGAGCTGGGTGTGTGCTGGGTATGTTCTGGGCTAGTTTGAGGCATGTTTAAGGCATTTCTGCATTGACTAACGACCCATAGGATTAACACAGCAGGGATCCCTGGCAGTCCTATTCAGTTTGAATGGGACTGCCAGGGACCCCCGCTGTTAATCTGATAGGCCATTAATCAACGCAGAATTGTTGGGGCTAGTTTAAGGAAAGTTTAAGGCATGTACCCAGCATGTACCTGGGTGTTTCCTGTTTTTTTTGGGGAATTGCCCCGAATAAGAGTTGCCTCTACTGTACACACAGTGACCGGGCGTAAGGACAATACGTACAGGAGACTGGATATACACACATAGAACCGGGCACAAGGACTGTACGTGCAGGAGACTGGATATACACACAGTGACCGGGCACAAGGACTATTCGTACAGGAGACTGGATATACACACAGTGACCGGGCACAAGGACTATACGTACAGGAGACTGGTCATACACACAGTGACCGGCGTAAGGACTATACGTACAGGGGGACTGGTCATACACACATACAGTGACCGGGCAGAAGGACTATATGTACAGGAGACTGGTCATACACACATAGTGACCGGGCACAAGGACTGTACGTGCAGGGGACTGGTCATACACACACACAGTGACCGGGCACAAGGACTATAGATACAGTAGACTGGTCATACACACAGTGACCGGGCGTAAGGACTATACGTACAGGAGACTGGTTATACACACAGTGACCGGGCACAAGGACTATACGTACAGAGGGACTGGTCATACACACAGTGACCGGGCGTAAGGACTATACGTACAGGGGGACTGGTCATACACACAGTGACCGGGCACAAGGACTGTACGTGCAGGAGACTGGTCATACACACAGTGACCGGGCACAAGGACTGTACGTACAGGGGACTGGTCATACACACAGTGACCGGGCACAAGGACTATACGTACAGAGGGACTGGTCATACACACAGTGACCGGGCGTAAGGACTATACGTACAGGAGACTGGTCATACACACAGTGACCGGGCACAAGGACTAAACGTACAGGAGACTGGTCATACACACAGTGACCGGGCACAAGGACTGTACGTACAGGAGACTGGTCATACACACAGTGACCGGGCACAAGGACTATACGTACAGGAGACTGGTCATACACACAGTGACCGGGCGTAAGGACTATACGTACAGGAGACTGGTCATACACAGTGACCGGGCACAAGGACTATACGTACAGAGGGACTGGTCATACACACAGTGACCGGGCGTAAGGACTATACGTACAGGGGGACTGGTCATACACACAGTGACCGGGCGTAAGGACTATACGTACAGGGGGACTGGTCATACACACAGTGACCGGGCACAAGGACTATACGTACAGGGGGACTGGTCATACACACAGTGACCGGGCACAAGGACTGTACGTGCAGGAGACTGGTCATACACACAGTGACCGGGCGTAAGGACTATACGTACAGGGGGACTGGTCATACACACAGTGACCGGGCACAAGGACTATACGTACAGGGGGACTGGTCATACACACAGTGACCGGGCACAAGGACTATACGTACAGGGGGACTGGTCATACACACAGTGACCGGGCACAAGGACTATACGTACAGGAGACTGGTCATACACACAGTGACCGGGCACAAGGACTATACGTACAGGGGACTGGTCATACACACACAGTGACCGGGCACAAGGACTGTACGTACAGGGGACTGGTCATACACACAGTGACCGGGCACAAGGACTATACGTACAGGGGACTGGTCATACACACACAGTGACCGGGCACAAGGACTGTACGTACAGGAGACTGGTCATACACACACAGTGACCGGGCACAAGGACTGTACGTACAGGGGACTGGTCATACACACAGTGACCGGGCACAAGGACTGTACGTACAGGGGACTGGTCATACACACACAGTGACCGGGCACAAGGACTGTACGTACAGGGGACTGGTCATACACACAGTGACCGGGCACAAGGACTATACGTACAGGAGACTGGTCATACACACATAGTGACCGGGCACAAGGACTATACGTACAGGGGGACTGGTCATACACACAGTGACCGGGCACAAGGACTGTACGTACAGAGGGACTGGTCATACACACAGTGACCGGGCACAAGGACTATACGTACAGGGGGACTGGTCATACACACAGTGACCGGGCACAAGGACTGTACGTACAGAGGGACTGGTCATACACACAGTGACCGGGCACAAGGACTGTACGTACAGGAGACTGGTCATACACACACAGTGACCGGGCACAAGGACTATATGTACACCTCGCCCCTGGCAGGGACCGACCCCTTAACCCTGTCACTGCCAGTAGTAGACTTTGGCCCTGGCAGGGACTGACCCCTTAACCCTGTCACTGCCATTAGTACATTTTGCCCCTAGGAGGGACTGACCCCTTAACCATGTCACTGCCATTAGTACACTTTGCCCCTAGGAGGGACAGACCCCTTAACCCTGTCACTGCCATTAGTACATTTTGCCCTTAGGAGGGACAAACCCCTTAACCATGTCACTGCCATTAGTACACTTTGCCCCTAGGGGGGACTGACCCCTTAACCCTGTCACTGCCATTAGTACACTTTGTCCTTAGGAGGGACTGACCCCTTAACCATGTCACTGCCATTAGTACACTTTGCCCCTAGGAGGGACTGACCCCTTAACCATGTCACTGCCATTAGTACACTTTTCCCCTAGGAGAGACTGACCACTTAACCATGTCACTGCCATTAGTACACTTTGCCCCTAGGGGAGACTGACCCCTTAACCCTGTCACTGCCATTAGTACACTTTGCCCCTAGGAGGGACTGACCCCTTAACCCTGTCACTGATATTAGTACACATTGCCCCTAGGAGGGACTGACCCCTTAACCATGTCACTGCCATTAGTACACTTTGCCCCTAGGAGGGACTGACCCCTTAACCCTGTCACTGCCAGTAGTACATGTCGCCCCTGGCAGGGACTGACCCCTTAACCCTGTCACTGCCAGTAGTACATGTCGCCCCTGGCAGGGACTGACCCCTTAACCCTGTCACTGCCAGTACTACCCCTCGCCCCTGGCAGGGACTGACCCCTTAACCCTGTCACTGCCAGTAGTACCCCTCGCCCCTGGCAGGGACTGACCCCTTAACCCCGTCACTGCCAGTAGTACCCCTCGCCCCTGGCAGGGACTGACCCCTTAACCCCGTCACTGCCAGTACTACCCCTCGCCCCTAGCAGGGACTGACCCCTTAACCCTGTCACTGCCAGTACTACCCCTCGCCCCTGGCAGGGACTGACCCCTTAACCCTGTCACTGCCAGTAGTACCCCTCGCCCCTGGCAGGGACTGACCCCTTAACCCTGTCACTGCCAGTACTACCCCTCGCCCCTAGCAGGGACTGACCCCTTAACCCTGTCACTGCCAGTACTACCCCTCGCCCCTGGCAGGGACTGACCCCTTAACCCTGTCACTGCCAGTAGTACCCCTCGCCCCTGGCAGGGACTGACCCCTTAACCCTGTCACTGCCAGTACTACCCCTCGCCCCTAGCAGGGACTGACCCCTTAACCCTGTCACTGCCAGTACTACCCCTCGCCCCTGGCAGGGACTGACCCCTTAACCCTGTCACTGCCAGTAGTACCCCTCGCCCCTGGCAGGGACTGACCCCTTAACCCTGTCACTGCCAGTAGTACCCCTCGCCCCTGGCAGGGACTGACCCCTTAACCCTGTCACTGCCAGTACTACCCCTCTCCCCTGGCAGGGACTGACCCCTTAACCCTGTCACTGCCAGTAGTACCCCTCGCCCCTGGCAGGGACTGACCCCTTAACCCTGTCACTGCCAGTAGTACCCCTCGCCCCTGGCAGGGACTGACCCCTTAACCCTGTCACTGCCAGTAGTACCCCTCGCCCCTGGCAGGGACTGACCCCTTAACCCTGTCACTGCCAGTAGTACCCCTCGCCCCTGGCAGGGACTGTCCCGTAGGTACATGCTGGTATAACCGTTGCTGCCTCACGTTATCTCCCCGGCGAGAGGACCCCCTGAAATGGTGCTCTCTCCCGTCACCCCAAAAGCACACAGCACAGAGACCCCTGAAGCGCCCTCTCCCAGCGCCACCCACACAGAGCACGGAGATAATACCCACCGCAGGGGCGCAGGGGGCGGGTCCGTGTGCGGGGCTCTCACAGAACTGCCAACGAAGCAATGGGTTACTAGGGGTCATTCAGGGGCCGCCTTCCACAATCACCAGTGGGGGGAGCAAGGGCTGGGGAGGCCGGGTCAGAACCCCAGCGGGAGGCCGGGTCAGAACCCCAGCGGGAGGCCGGGTCAGAACCCCAGCGGGAGGGGGGAGGCCGGGTCAGAACCCCAGCGGGAGGGGGGAGGCCGGGTCAGAACCCCAGCGGGAAGGGGAGGACGGGTCAGAACCCCAGCGGGAGGGGGGAGGCCGGGTCAGAACCCCAGCGGGAAGGGGAGGACGGGTCAGAACCACAGTGGGAGGGGGGGGTCAGAACCACAGTGGGAGGGGGGGGTCAGAACCCCAGTGGGAGGGGGAGGACGGGTCAGAACCCCAGTGGGAGGGGAGAGGACGGGTCAGAACCCCAGTGGGAGGGGAGAGGACGGGTCAGAACCCCAGCGGGAAGGGGAGGACGGGTCAGAACCCCAGCGGGAAGGGGAGAACGGGTCAGAACCACAGTCGGAGGGGGGGGGTCAGAACCCCAGTGGGAGGGGGGGGGGTGAGTACCCCAGTGGGAGGGGAGAGGACGGGTCAGAACCCCAGCGGGAAGGGGAGGACGGGTCAGAACCACAGTGGGAGGGGGGGGAGTCAGAACCACAGTGGGAGGGGGGTTCAGAACCCCAGTAGAAGGGGAGAGGACGGGTCAGAACCCCGGCGAGAAGGGGAGGACAGGTCAGAACCACAGTGGGAGGGGGGGGTCAGAACCACAGTGGGAGGGGGGGGTCAGAACCACAGTGGGAGGGGGGGGTTCAGAACCACAGTGGGAGGGGGGGGGCAGAACCCCAGTGGAAGGGGAGAGGACGGGTCAGAACCCCAGCGGGAGGGGGGAGGCAGGATCAGAACCCCAGCGGGAGGGGGGAGGCCGGGTCAGAACCCCAGCGGGAGGGGGGAGGCCGGGTCAGAACCCCAGCGGGAGGGGGGAGGCCGGGTCAGAACCCCAGCGGGAGGGGGGAGGCCGGGTCAGAACCCCAGCGGGAGGGGTGAGGCCGGGTCAGAACCCCAGCGGGAGGGGGGAGGCCGGGTTAGAACCCCAGCGGGAGGGGGGAGGCCGGGTCAGAACCCCAGCGGGAGGGGGGAGGCCGGGTCAGAACCCCCAGCGGGAGGGGGGAGGCCGGGTCAGAACCCCAGCGGGAGGGGGGAGGCCGGGTCAGAACCCCCAGCGGGAAGGAGAGGACGGGTCAAAACCCCCAGCGGGAAGGGGAGGACGGGTCAGAACCACAGTGGGAGGGGGGGGGTCAGAACCCCAGTGGGAGGGGGAGGACGGGTCAGAACCCCAGTGGGAGGGGAGAGGACGGGTCAGAACCCCAGCGGGAAGGGGAGAACGGGTCAGAACCACAGTCGGAGGGGGGGGGGTCAGAACCCCAGTGGGAGGGGGGGTGAGAACCCCAGTGGGAGGGGAGAGGACGGGTCAGAACCCCAGCGGGAAGGGGAGGACGGGTCAGAACCCCAGCGGGAAGGGGAGAACGGGTCAGAACCACAGTCGGAGGGGGGGGGGGGGGTCAGAACCCCAGTGGGAGGGGGGGGTGAGAACCCCAGTGGGAGGGGAGAGGACGGGTCAGAACCCCAGCGGGAAGGGGAGGACGGGTCAGAACCACAGTGGGAGAGGGGGGAGTCAGAACCACAGTGGGAGGGGGGTTCAGAACCCCAGTAGAAGGGGAGAGGACGGGTCAGAACCCCGGCGGGAAGGGGAGGACGGGTAAGAACCCCAGCGGGAGGGGGAGGACGGGTCAGAACCCCAGTGGGAGGGGGGAGGATGGGTCAGAACCCCAGTGGGAGGGGGAGGACGGGTCAGAACCCCAGTGGGAGGGGGGAGGACGGGTCAGAACCCCAGTGGGAGGGGGGAGGACGGGTCAGAACCCCGGCGGGAAGGGGAGGATAGGTCAGGGGGGGGGGGGTCAGAACCCCAGTGGGAGGGGGGGGTCAGAACCACAGTGGGAGGGGGAGGACGGGTCAGAACCCCAGTGGGAGGGGGAGGACGGGTCAGAACCCCAGTGGGAGGGGGAGGACGGGTCAGAACCCTATATAGTATGTGTGTCTTCACTTACATTGACATTGAGTTTTTGCATATAGAATTCCAGCAGGGCCGCACTCGCATCCACCGCCCGCTCACGCTCACACTCCTTGGGGGATTTGATCCAGGGCCCAAGGACCTGCAGGCGTAAATTCAGCAAAGTGTGAGCTAGGGGCCCCGTGGTGCCTCCCCAGTTCTGTGCCCTCCTCCCGCGACTCTCACCTGGAACATTTCCTGCAGACCCTGCGGGGTCAGGTTCCAGAGCAAAAGGCTTTTCAGTAGCTCCTTCAGAGCATCAACGGTGTCCTGGTACAGGGTCTAGAACAAGCAGACAGGGTTATCGAGTGTCTAGTCTAGAACAAGCAGACAGGGTTATCGAGTGTCTAGTCTAGAACAAGCAGACAGGGTTATCGAGTGTCTAGTCTAGAACACGCAGACAGAGGTCAGAATCGAGAACAGCAGAGATACAGGAACCGTGGAAGAGGTAAGAATCTAGAACAAGAGCAGAGATACAGGAACAGTGAGAACATCATGATCTAGAACAGGATACAATGTAGAGACAGTGGAGTCTATAACCCGGCACGTTCCAGGTATACCTCTTTGTGTAGCTCGCCCGGGATCCCAGTGCTGATTGGTGGGAGCGTGAAGACGCTGGACAGACAGGTATTGATCAGATCAGACTTATTGGCATCACTAAGGGGGGGCTCCAGTTTTCTGAAGGAATGTTAAGGAACAATGCACTGTATGCTCTGCCTCGAACCCCCCAATGTGCCCATTACCTCATGGCTGACTTGGCAGGACCCCCCTTAACCCCTTTAGTGCCTGATTGCCAATGCTAATTGCTGGAGTTCCAATGAGAAGGAACAAGACCTCACTGGGGTCACATCGCCGTGTCAGAGGATACACAAGGTAAGTGCAGGCGACCAAGGCCCTGTGACGCAGGGGGGACCTCAAGCCTTCCCCCGGCTCAGACTTTATGAATTCCTGTCAAACAAAGGACAGAGTGCTAAGAATGTATAATAATGACATATGGCTTCTTCCAAGCACATACAGGCCCTGTATTATACATGTAGTATGTGTGTACATGTGTGTACATGTGTATACGTGTGTATATAATGCAAGTCATCTCCAAAGCCTCGAAAATCCCATGAATGTGACAATGTGAGTCCGTCTGTCAGACCCATTTAACAACAGAGCCAGACGCCACCATTCGTCAGGGGACCCCGACACGCCACCATTCGTCAGGGGACCCCGACACGCCACCATTCGTCAGGGGACCCCGACACGCCACCATTCGTCAGGGGACCCCGACACGCCACCATTCGTCAGGGGACCCCGACACGCCACCATTCGTCAGGGGACCTCGACACGCCACCATTCGTCAGGGGACCCCGACACGCCACCATTTGTCAGGGGACCACGACACGCCCCCATTCGTCAGGGGACCCCGACACACCACCATTCGTCAGGGGACCCCGACACACCACCATTCGTCAGGGGACCCCGACACGCCACCGTTCGTCCGGGGACCCCGACACGCCACCATTCGTCAGGGGACCCCGACACGCCCCCATTCGTCCGGGGACCCCGACACGCCACCATTCGTCAGGGGACCCCGACACGCCACCATTCGTCAGGGGACCCCGACACGCCACCATTCGTCCGGGGACCCCGACACGCCACCATTCGTCCGGGGACCCCGACACACCACCATTCGTCCGGGGACCCCGACACGCCACCATTCGTCCGGGGACCCCGACACGCCACCATTCGTCAGGGGACCCCGACACGCCACCATTCGTCAGGGGACCCCGACACGCCACCATTCGTCCGGGGACCCCAACACGCCACCATTCGTCAGGGGACCCCGACACGCCCTCATTCGTCAGGGGACCCCGACACGCCACCATTCGTCCGGGGACCCCGACACGCCACCATTCGTCAGGGGACCCCGACACGCCACCATTCGTCAGGGGACCCCGACACGCCACCATTCGTCAGGGGCCCCGACACCCCACCATTCGTCAGGGGACCCCGACACGCCCCCATTCGTCAGGGGACCCCGACACGCCACCATTCGTCAGGGGACCCCGACACGCCACCATTCGTCCGGGGACCCCGACACGCCACCATTCGTCAGGGGACCCCGACACGCCCCCATTCGTCCGGGGACCCCGCACGCCACCATTCGTCCGGGGACCCCGACACACCACCATTCGTCAGGGGCCCCGACACGCCACCATTCGTCAGGGGCCCCGACACGCCACCATTCGTCAGGGGACCCCGACACGCCCCCATTCGTCAGGGGACCCCGACACGCCACCATTCGTCAGGGGACCCCGACACGCCACCATTCGTACGGGGACCCCGACACGCCACCATTCGTCCGGGGACCCCGACACGCCACCATTCGTCAGGGGACCCCGACACGCCACCATTCGTCAGGGGACCCCGACACGCCACCATTCGTCAGGGAACCCCGACACGCCCCCATTCGTTAGGGGACCCCGACACGCCCCCATTCGTCCGGGGACCCCGACACGCCCCCATTCGTCAGGGGCCCGGAGACGTCACCATTCGTCAGGGGCCCAGACACGCCACCGTTCGTCAGGGGACCCCGACACGCCACCACTCGTCAGGGGACCCCGACACGCCACCATTCGTCAGGGGACCCCGACACGCCACCTTTCGTCAGGGGACCCCGACACGCCACCTTTCGTCCGGGGACCCCGACACGCCCCCATTCATCAGGGGACCCCGACATGCCACCATTCGTCCGGGGACCCCGACACGCCCCCATTCGTCCGGGGACCCCGACACGCCACCGTTCGTCAGGGGTCCCCGACACGCCACCGTTCGTCAGGGGACCCCAACACGCCACCATTCGTCAGGGGACCCCGACATGCCACCATTCGTCAGGGGACCCCGACACGCCACCATTCGTCAGGGGACCCCGACACGCCACCATTCGTCAGGGACCCCGGCACGCCACCATTCGTCAGGGGACCCCGACACGCCACCATTCGTCAGGGGACCCCGACACGCCACCATTCGTCCGGGGACCCCGACACGCCACCACTCGTCAGGGGACCCCGACACGCCACCATTCGTCAGGGGACCCCGACACGCCACCATTCGTCAGGGGACCCCGACACGCCACCATTCGTCAGGGGACCCCGACACGCCACCATTCGTCAGGGGACCCCGACATGCCGCCATTCGTCAGGGGACCCCGACACGCCACCATTCGTCAGGGGACCCCGACACGCCCCCATTCGTCAGGGGACCCCGACACGCCCCCATTCGTCAGGGGACCCCGACATGCCACCATTCGTCAGGGGACCCCGACACACCACCATTCGTCAGGGGACCCCGACACGCCACCATTTGTCCGGGGACCCCGACACGCCACCATTTGTCCGGGGACCCCGACACGCCACCATTCGTCAGGGGACCCCGACACGCCACCATTCGTCAGGGGACCCCGACACGCCACCATTCGTCAAGGAAGCCAGACACGCCCCCATTTACCAACGGAACCAGACACGTCAACATTTGTCAATGGACCCAGACACGCCACCATCAACGGACCCAGAAACGCCACCATCAACGGACCCAGAAACGCCACCATTTATCAACGGACCCAGACACACCACCATTTGTCATGGACCCAGACATAACACACATTAGGAAGTCTCTCCATACATCTGGTATCCTCTGCTCCCCGCTCCTTCCCCTCACTCACCATGAGCTGGGAGATAAGCTCTGCCTTACGGGAGAAGACAAAGAATCCGGCCTGGGAACTGTTACAGATGGCCAGACCGATCATGGAGATGCTTCTAATAAGGCACAGCTTCAGAGTCAGGTCCTGAGAAAGAGACGGAAGAGAGCGCAGAACGTTACATCGAGAACATGCAACATATGAGTATGGTCACCTCCCAACTTCTAGAAAGAGCAAGAGAGCGCAGGCGAGAACATATAATTAGGTCCATGGATGAGTAGCAGTTCATCTTATGAAAGTATATTGTACGTGTACATGGTCAGGTCCTGACTCGACCATGGAGCACCGGTGAAGGAAAGAGAAGATATCGGAAATCTATTATCTGACCTTGATTCCCAAGTAGGAAGGGAAATGGGCATACGTCGTAGAACGAGAAGCGCTGGAACGAGACGCCATTGCTATGAAGATGGAGGCTGGCAGACGCGGGGGACATTGGTGAAGTAGTACTTCATGGCATAGCCTCACAGCAGGGGCGGTTGAGGAGAATAGAGTAGGAGACGCGACACACGACCGTGCTAAATAAGACAGTAAGTAGACCTAGCCGTGCTAGTCCAGCTGCGATAGGGCGGAGTAAAGGAGTCGGCAGTATTAGGTGAGCTCAATTGCTAGTCCAAATAAAAAAGGGAACTGACCTGCCAACCTGGAAAGTGGGGAGGGGCGAGCTTAAACCTTGGGGGGGAGGGGCGAGCTTAAACCTTGGGGGGGAGGGGCGAGTTTAAACCTTGGGGGGGAGGGGCGAGCTTAAACCTTGGGGGAAGGGGCGAGCTTAAACCTTGGGGGGGAGGGGCGAGCTTAAACCTTGGGGGGAGGGGCGAGCTTAAACCTTGGGGGGGGCACTAAGCTCCCAAAAACAGCTGAGACCAGCTGCACATAGTTAAACACACAGATACCCAACAAGCTCTGAGAAACCCCAAACACTACCACATTATACATATATATATATACACACACACATATACATACACACATATACATATATATACACAGTTGTGTGAAAAAGAAAGTACACCCTCTCTGAATTCCCTGGTGTTACATATCAGGGAATAATAACAATCATCTGTTCCTTAGCAGGTCTAAAAATTAGGTAAATACAACCTCAGATGAACAACAACACGACATATTACACTGTGTGTGTGTGTGTGTGTGTGTGTGTGTGTGTGTGTGTGTGTGTGTGTGTGTGTGTGTGTGTGTGTGTGTGTGTGTGTGTGTGTGTGTGTGTGTGTGTGTGTGTGTGTGTGTGTGTGTGTGTGTACACATGACATATTACACAGTCATGATTTATTTAACAAAAATAAAGCCAAAATGGAGAAGCTATGTGTGAAAAACTAAGTACACCCTTACTGCTTCCATAGGAATTAAGATGCTAAGTAGCAGACAGGTGCTGCTAATCAAATGCCTTTGATAAATTGATCATCAGCAAGTGTGACCATCTCTATAAAAGCCGAAGTTTTAGCAGTTTGCTGGTCTGGAGCATTCAGGTGTGTGTTAACACAATGCCAAGGAGGAAAGACATCAGCAATGATCTTAGAGAAGCAATTGTTGCTGCCCATCAATCTGGGAAGGGTTACAAGGCCATTTCCAAACAATTTAAAGTCCATCATTCTACCGTGAGAGAGATTATTCAAAAGTGGAAAACATTCAAGACAGTTGCCAATCTCCCCAGGAGTGGACGTCCCAGCAAATTCACCCCAAGGTCAGACCGAGGAATGCTCAGAGAAATTGCAAAATACCCAAGAGTTACATCTCAGACTCTACAGGCCTCAGTTAGCATGTTACATGTTAAAGTTAATAACAGTACAATTAGAAAAAGACTGCACAAGTACGGTTTGTTTGGAAGGGTTGCCAGGAGAAAGCCTCTTCTCTCTAAAAAGAATATGGCAGCACGGCTTAGGTTTGCAAAGTTGCATCTGAACAAACTACAAGACTTCTGGAACAATGTCCTTTGGACAGACGAGACCAAAATGGAGATGTTTGGCCATAATGCACAGCGCCACGTTTGGCGAAAACCAAACACAGCATATCAGCACAAACAACTCATACCAACTGTCAAGCACGGTGGTGGAGGGGTGATGATTTGGGCTTGTTATGCAGCCACAGGACCTGGGAACCTTGCAGTCATTGAATCGACCATGAACTCTTCTGTATACCAAAGTATTCTAGAGTCAAATGTGAGGCCATCTGTCCGACAGCTAAAGCTTGGCCAAAATTGGGTCATGCAACAGGACAATGATCCCAAGCACACCAGCAAATCTACAACAGAATGGCTGAAAAAGAATCAAGGTGTTGCAATGGCCCAGTCAAAGTCCAGACCTCAACCCGATTGAAATGCTGTGGCTGGACCTTAAGAGAGCTGTGCATAAACAAATGCCCGCAAACCTCAATGAACTGAAGCAACGTTGTAAAGAAGAGTGGGCCAAAATTCCTCCACAACGATGTGAGAGACTGATAAAGTCATACAGAAAACGATTACTTCAAGTTATTGCTGCTAAAGGTGGTTCTACAAGCTATTGAATCATAAGGTGTACTTAGTTTTTCACACACAGCTTCTCCATTTTGGCTTTATTTTTGTTAAATAAATCATGACACTGTGTAATATGTCATGTGTACACACACACACACACACACACACACACACACACACACACACACGGTGTAATATGTCATACACACACACACACACACACACACACACACACACACACACACGGTGTAATATGTCACGTGTTGTTGTTGACCTGAGGTTGTATTTACCTCATTTTAAGACCTGCTAAGGAACAGATGATTGTTATTATTCCCCGATATGTAACACCAGGGAATTCGGAGAGGGTGCACTTTCTTTTTCACACCACTGTATGTATATCCCGCAGTGGGCGGGTTAGACCCTGCTACGGTCAGCCTTGGAAGAGGCAGCCGGCTTAAGACGCTTTGGCCAAAGGGTTGAACTAAATGACCCTTTAAGAGAATATATAGGTCCTGCACTGTGTGTTGTTGTCACATTGGAAGTAGCTTTGGGCATCTTTGTTTGTTTTTTGTTGTAACCAAATAAAAAAGGTGTCTGCACAGCTGCCGGTAAGGTAGCGCGCTGAAGCGGCAGCGCTCTCAGCACGCAAGAAAATCTCCGATTTCAGGAGGCTGCCGCGTGACGTCAGCGCACGTGAGCCGGATCAGCCAACGAGGGCGAACCAGCTTCGGGAGGCGTCCACCACGCACCCGCAACACGCCTACAATCTCCTGCAGCACGGTTCCCGTATCGCTGCGGCGGTGGCGCGCGCGTTCGCACGCAGACGCGCAGGGACCATAATCGCAGATTTATTCTACAGTAGAAGCCCCAAAGTGGGACATAAACGGGTTTTTCAGCAGAGCGCGGGCTGTTTTGGGGCTCCCAGACTAAGCCCCGATGTTTCTATGAGGCCCATGTGGGAGACGCGGTCATTCTCACCCCGCCCGCTGCTCCTATAACACACGCACGCACCCGCGCGCCCTCACACCCGCACGCCCTCACACCCACGCGCGCACCCACCCACGCACGCACCCGCGCGCCCTCACACCCACGCACGCACCCGCACGCCCTCACACCCACGCGCCCACACACCCACGCACGCACCCGCACGCCCTCACACCCACGCACGCACCCGCGCGCCCTCACACCCACGCACGCACCCGCGCGCCCTCACACCCTCACACACACCCGCGCGCCCTCACACCCACGCACGCACCCGCGCGCCCTCACATCCACGCACGCACCCGCGCGCCCTCACACCCACGCACGCACCCGCGCGCCCTCACACCCACGCACGCACCCGCGCGCCCTCACACCCACGCACGCACCCGCGCGCCCTCACACCCGCGCGCCCTCACACCCACGCACGCACCCGCGCGCCCTCACACCCACGCACGCACCCGCGCGCCCTCACACCCACGCACGCACCCGCACGCCCTCACACCCACGCCCTCACACCCACGCACGCACCCGCGCGCCCTCACACCCACGCGCGCCCTCACACCCACGCACGCACCCGCGCGCCCACACACCCACGCACGCTCCCGCGCGCCCACACACCCACGCACGCACCCGCGCGCCCTCACACCCACGCACGCACCCTCACACACACGCACACACACACGCACGCACCCGCGCGCCCTCACACCCACGCACGCACCCGCACGCCCTCACACCCACGCACGCACCCGCGCGCCCTCACACACGCACACACGCACACACACACACGCACACACACGCACACACACGCACACACACACACACGCGCGCCCTCACACCCACGCACGCACCCTCACACACACGCACACACACACACACGCACCCTCACACCCACGCACGCACCCGCACGCCCTCACACCCACGCACGCACCCGCGCGCCCTCACACACGCACACACGCACACACGCACCCTCACACACACGCACACACACACACACACGCACCTGCGCGCCCTCACACCCACGCACGCACCCGCACGCCCTCACACCCTCACACCCACGCACCCGCGCGCCCCCGCACCCGCGCGCCCTCACACACACATGCTCCCGCGCACCCTCACCCACACGCACGCACCCGCGCGCCCTCACACCCACGCACCCGCGCGCCCTCACACCCACGCACGCGCGCGCCCTCACACACACACACACATGCTCCCGCGCACCCTCACCCACGCACCCGCGCGCCCTCACACACACACGTACCCGCGCGCCCTCACACACACACACACCCGCGCCCACACACACACACACACACACACGCAACAGCGCGCCCTCACACCCACACGCACCCGCGCGCCCTCACACACACACACACGCTCCCGCGCACCCTCACCCACACGCACGCACCCGCGCGCCCTCACACCCACACACCCGCGCCCACACACACACACACACACACACACACACACCCACCCACGCACCCGCGCGCCCTCACACACACACGTACCCGCGCGCCCTCACACACACACACCCGCGCCCTCACACACACACACACACACACACACACACACGCCCTCACGCCCTCACACACGCGCACTCGCGCGCCCACACACACACACACACACACACACACACACGCGCACGCAACAGCGCGCCCTCACACCCACACGCACCCGCGCGCCCTCACACACACACACGCTCCCGCGCACCCTCACTCACACCCACACACCCGCGCCCTCACACACACACACACGCGCCCTCACACACACACACACACACACACACACACACACACACGCGCCCTCACACACACACACGCACACACACGCACACACACACACACGCGCGCCCTCACACCCACGCACGCACCCTCACACACACGCACACACACACACACGCACCCTCACACCCACGCACGCACCCGCACGCCCTCACACCCACGCACGCACCCGCGCGCCCTCACACACACGCACCCTCACACACACGCACACACACACACACACGCACCTGCGCGCCCTCACACCCACGCACGCACCCGCACGCCCTCACACCCTCACACCCACGCACCCGCGCGCCCCCGCACCCGCGCGCCCTCACACACACATGCTCCCGCGCACCCTCACCCACACGCACGCACCCGCGCGCCCTCACACCCACGCACCCGCGCGCCCTCACACCCACGCACGCGCGCGCCCTCACACACACACACACATGCTCCCGCGCACCCTCACCCACGCACCCGCGCGCCCTCACACACACACGTACCCGCGCGCCCTCACACACACACACACCCGCGCCCACACACACACACACACACACACGCAACAGCGCGCCCTCACACCCACACGCACCCGCGCGCCCTCACACACACACACACGCTCCCGCGCACCCTCACCCACACGCACGCACCCGCGCGCCCTCACACCCACACACCCGCGCCCACACACACACACACACACACACACACACCCACCCACGCACCCGCGCGCCCTCACACACACACGTACCCGCGCGCCCTCACACACACACACCCGCGCCCTCACACACACACACACACACACACACACACACGCCCTCACGCCCTCACACACGCGCACTCGCGCGCCCACACACACACACACACACACACACACACACACGCGCACGCAACAGCGCGCCCTCACACCCACACGCACCCGCGCGCCCTCACACACACACACGCTCCCGCGCACCCTCACTCACACCCGCGCCCTCACACACACACACACGCGCCCTCACACACACACACACACACACACACACACACACGCGCACCCACGCACGCACCCGCGCGCCCTCACACACACGCGCGCCCTCACACACACGTGCGCCCTCACACACACGCGCGCTCTCACACACGCGCGCCCTCACACACACGCGCGCCCTCACACACACGCACCCGCGCGCCCTCACACACACACACGCTCCCGCGCGCCCACACACACACGCACACACACACCCGCGCGCCCTCACACACACACACACACACACACACACACGCACACACACGCACCCGCGCGCCCTCACACACACGCACACACACACACGCAACCGCGCACCCACACACGCACCAGCGCGCCCTCACACACACACACACGCACGCGCGCACACACACGCACCCTCACACACACACACACGCACGCACCCTCACACGCTCCCTCACACCCACGCTCCCGCGTGCCCTCACACCCACACGCACGCACCCGCGCGCCCTCACACACACGCACACACGCACACACGCACCCTCACACACACACGCACACACGCACGCTCCCGCGCGCCCTCACACACACGCATGCACCTGCGCGCCCTCACACCCACGCACGCACCCGCGCGCCCTCACACACACGCATGCACCCGCGCGCCCTCACACCCACGCACGCGCCCTCACACACACGCATGCACCTGCGCGCCCTCACACACACACGCGCCCTCACACCCACGCACGCACCCGCGCGCCCTCACACACACGCATGCACCCGCGCGCCCTCACACCCACGCACGCGCCCTTACACACACGCATGCACCTGCGCGCCCTCACACACACACACGTGCCCTCACACCCACGCACGCGCGCGCCCTCACACCCACGCACGTGCCCTCACACCCACGCACGCACCCTCACACACACGCGCCCTCACACCCACGCACGCGCCCTCACACCCACGCACGCGCCCTCACACCCACGCACGCGCGCGCCCTCACACCCACGCACGCTCACACACACGTGCCCTCACACCCACGCACGCACCCTCACACACACGCGCCCTCACACCCACGCACGCGCCCTCACACCCACGCACGCACCCTCACACACACGCGCCCTCACACCCACGCACGCACCCTCACACCCACGCACGCTCACACACACGCGCCCTCACACCCACGCACGCTCACACCCACGCACGCTCACACACACGCGCCCTCACACCCACGCACGCACCCTCACACCCACGCACGCTCACACACACGCGCCCTCACACCCACGCACGCACCCACGCACGCTCACACACACGCGCCCTCACACCCACGCACGCACCCTCACACCCACGCACGCTCACACACACGCGCCCTCACACCCACGCACGCACCCTCACACCCACGCACGCTCACACACACGCGCCCTCACACCCACGCACGCACCCTCACACCCACGCACGCTCACACACACGCGCCCTCACACCCACGCACGCACCCTCACACCCACGCACGCTCACACACACGCGCCCTCACACCCACGCACGCACCCTCACACCCACGCACGCTCACACACACGCGCCCTCACACCCACGCACGCACCCTCACGCTGGTATAATGGGGGTACAGTGAGATGCAAATGACGAACAGAATGATATACCAAACAACGACAGAGACTGACACACACTGCTTTGTATGTAAAGATACAAAGCAGTGTGTATGTATACTCACACGTACATGCAAATCAGTGCATACATCTTTACATGCAAAGCACTGTGTATGTATACTCACACGTACATGCAAATCAGTGCATACATCTTTACATGCAAAGCAGTGTGTATGTATACTCACACGTACATGTAAATCAGTGCATACATCTTTACATGCAAAGCAGTGTGTATGTATACTCACGTACATGCAAATCAGTGCATACATCTTTACATGCAAAGCAGTGTGTATGTATACTCACACGTACATGCAAATCAGTGCATACATCTTTACATGCAAAGCAGTGTGTATGTATACTCACACGTACATGCAAATCAGTGCATACATCTTTACATGAAAAGCACTGTGTATGTATACTCACACGTACATGCAAATCAGTGCATACATCTTTACATGCAAAGCACTGTGTATGTATACTCACACGTACATGCAAATCAGTGCATACATCTTTACATGCAAAGCAGTGTGTATGTATACTCACACGTACATGCAAATCAGTGCATACATCTTTACATGCAAAGCACTGTGTATGTATACTCACACGTACGTGCAAATCAGTGCATACATCTTTACATGCAAAGCAGTGTGTATGTATACTCACACGTACGTGCAAATCAGTGCATACATCTTTACATGCAAAGCAGTGTGTATGTATACTCACACGTACATGCAAATCAGTGCATACATCTTTACATGCAAAGCAGTGTGTATGTATACTCACACGTACATGCAAATCAGTGCATACATCTTTACATGCAAAGCACTGTGTATGTATACTCACACGTACGTGCAAATCAGTGCATACATCTTTACATGCAAAGCAGTGTGTATGTATACTCACGTACATGCAAATCAGTGCATACATCTTTACATGCAAAGCACTGTGTATGTATACTCACACGTACATGCAAATCAGTGCATACATCTTTACATGCAAAGCAGTGTGTATGTATACTCACACGTACATGCAAATCAGTGCATACATCTTTACATGCAAAGCAGTGTGTATGTATACTCACACGTACATGCAAATCAGTGCATACATCTTTACATGCAAAGCAGTGTGTATGTATACTCACGTACATGCAAATCAGTGCATACATCTTTACATGCAAAGCAGTGTGTATGTATACTCACACGTACATGTAAATCAGTGCATACATCTTTACATGCAAAGCAGTGTGTATGTATACTCACGTACATGCAAAGCAGTGTGTATGTATACTCACACGTACATGTAAATCAGTGCATACATCTTTACATGCAAAGCAGTGTGTATGTATACTCACACGTACATGTAAATCAGTGCATACATCTTTACATGCAAAGCAGTGTGTATGTATACTCACACGTACATGCAAATCAGTGCATACATCTTTACATGCAAAGCAGTGTGTATGTATACTCACGTACATGCAAATCAGTGCATACATCTTTACATGCAAAGCAGTGTGTATGTATACTCACATGTACATGCAAATCAGTGCATACATCTTTACATGCAAAGCACTGTGTATGTATACTCACGTACATGCAAATCAATGCATATATGTAAAGATGTATGCACTGCTTCCGTGTACGTGTGTGTATACATATACACTGCTTTCCGTGTACGTGTGTGTATACATATACACTGCTTTGCGTGTACGTGTGTGTATACATATACACTGCTTTGCGTGTACGTGTGTGTATACATATACACTGCTTTGCGTGTACGTGTGTGTATACATATACACTGCTTTGCGTGTACGTGTGTGTATACATATACACTGCTTTGCGTGTACGTGTGTGTATACATATACACTGCTTTGCGTGTACGTGTGTGTATACATATACACTGCTTTGCGTGTACGTGTGTGTATACATATACACTGCTTTGCGTGTACGTGTGTCTATACATATACACTGCTTTGCGTGTACGTGTGTGTATACATATACACTGCTTTGCGTGTACGTGTGTGTATACATATACACTGCTTTGCGTGTACGTGTGTGTATACATATACACTGCTTTGCGTGTACGTGTGTGTATACATATACACTGCTTTGCGTGTACGTGTGTGTATACATATACACTGCTTTGCGTGTACGTGTGTGTAAACATATACACTGCATTGCGTGTACACAAACGCATTGTTTTGCATGTGCACACGTACACACACTTTGCAGTGTGTCGGTGAGCGCTCTGGCAGGGAAGGGGTGTGAGTCTTGCAGCGTGTTACACACGTGTCTGCCCTGTGTAATGTGCGCTCCCGCCGCTCTGCGTGGGAGTGAGGGGTCCCGGGGGGGGGGGGAGCGGGAGGCGGGGGCGGGGGGGGGGAGGGCGGGAGACGGGGGAGGGGGGAGGCGGGGGGGGGGGGATTGCTGCAGACAAAGAATCCATCCAACGGAAATCATCCGGAGCACAAGGAAGTGAAATGCTTCCGATCAGGCGTCTGTTACTGTACTCAGTACTAATATACCCCCAACACACACCGCGACAGCGCCCCCAGCTGCTGTGTGACCCCGAGCCTGTCTGTTACTGTACTCACTACTAATATACCCCCAACACACACCGCGACAGCGCCCCCAGCCGCTGTGTGACCCCGAGCCTGTCTGTTACTGTACTCACTACTAATATACCCCCAACACACACCGCGACAGCGCCCCCAGCTGCTGTGTGATCCCGAGCCTGTCTGTTACTGTACTCACTACTAATATACCCCCAACACACACCGCGACAGCGCCCCCAGCTGCTGTGTGACCCCGAGCCTGTCTGTTACTGTACTCACTACTAATATACCCCCAACACACACCGCGACAGCGCCCCCAGCCGCTGTGTGACCCCGAGCCTGTCTGTTACTGTACTCACTACTAATATACCCCCAACACACACCGCGACAGCGCCCCCAGCCGCTGTGTGACCCCGAGCCTGTCTGTTACTGTACTCACTACTAATATACTCCCAACACACACCGCGACAGCGCCCCCAGCTGCTGTGTGACCCCGAGCCTGTCTGTTACTGTACTCACTACTAATATACCCCCAACACACACCGCGACAGCGCCCCCAGCTGCTGTGTGACCCCGAGCCTGTCTGTTACTGTACTCACTACTAATATACCCCCAACAAACACCGCGACAGCGCCCCCAGCCGCTGTGTGACCCCGAGCCTGTCTGTTACTGTACTCACTACTAATATACTCCCAACACACACCGCGACAGCGCCCCCAGCTGCTGTGTGACCCCGAGCCTGTCTGTTACTGTACTCACTACTAATATACCCCCAACACACACCGCGACAGCGCCCCCAGCCGCTGTGTGACCCCGAGCCTGTCTGTTACTGTACTCACTACTAATATACTCCCAGCACACACCGCGACAGCGCCCCCAGCTGCTGTGTGACCCCGAGCCTGTCTGTTACTGTACTCACTACTAATATACCCCCAACACACACCGCGACAGCGCCCCCAGCTGCTGTGTGACCCCGAGCCTGTCTGTTACTGTACTCACTACTAATATACCCCCAACACACACCGCGACAGCGCCCCCAGCTGCTGTGTGACCCCGAGCCTGTCTGTTACTGTACTCACTACTAATATACCCCCAACACACACCGCGACAGCGCCCCCAGCTGCTGTGTGACCCCGAGCCTGTCTGTTACTGTACTCACTACTAATATACCCCCAACACACACCGCGACAGCGCCCCCAGCTGCTGTGTGACCCCGAGCCTGTGTTACTGTACTCACTACTAATATACCCCCAACACACACCGCGACAGCGCCCCCAGCTGCTGTGTGACCCCGAGCCTGTCTGTTACTGTACTCACTACTAATATACCCCCAACACACACCGCGACAGCGCCCCCAGCCGCTGTGTGACCCCGAGCCTGTCTGTTACTGTACTCACTACTAATATACCCCCAACACACACCGCGACAGCGCCCCCAGCTGCTGTGTGATCCCGAGCCTGTCTGTTACTGTACTCACTACTAATATACCCCCAACACACACCGCGACAGCGCCCCCAGCTGCTGTGTGACCCCGAGCCTGTCTGTTACTGTACTCACTACTAATATACCCCCAACACACACCGCGACAGCGCCCCCAGCCGCTGTGTGACCCCGAGCCTGTGTTACTGTACTCACTACTAATATACCCCCAACACACACCGCGACAGCGCCCCCAGCCGCTGTGTGACCCCGAGCCTGTCTGTTACTGTACTCACTACTAATATACTCCCAACACACACCGCGACAGCGCCCCCAGCTGCTGTGTGACCCCGAGCCTGTCTGTTACTGTACTCACTACTAATATACCCCCAACACACACCGCGACAGCGCCCCCAGCTGCTGTGTGACCCCGAGCCTGTCTGTTACTGTACTCACTACTAATATACCCCCAACACACACCGCGACAGCGCCCCCAGCCGCTGTGTGACCCCGAGCCTGTCTGTTACTGTACTCACTACTAATATACTCCCAACACACACCGCGACAGCGCCCCCAGCTGCTGTGTGACCCCGAGCCTGTCTGTTACTGTACTCACTACTAATATACCCCCAACACACACCGCGACAGCGCCCCCAGCCGCTGTGTGACCCCGAGCCTGTCTGTTACTGTACTCACTACTAATATACTCCCAGCACACACCGCGACAGCGCCCCCAGCTGCTGTGTGACCCCGAGCCTGTCTGTTACTGTACTCACTACTAATATACCCCCAACACACACCGCGACAGCGCCCCCAGCTGCTGTGTGACCCCGAGCCTGTCTGTTACTGTACTCACTACTAATATACCCCCAACACACACCGCGACAGCGCCCCCAGCTGCTGTGTGACCCCGAGCCTGTCTGTTACTGTACTCACTACTAATATACCCCCAACACACACCGCGACAGCGCCCCCAGCTGCTGTGTGACCCCGAGCCTGTCTGTTACTGTACTCACTACTAATATACCCCCAACACACACCGCGACAGCGCCCCCAGCTGCTGTGTGACCCCGAGCCTGTGTTACTGTACTCACTACTAATATACCCCCAACACACACCGCGACAGCGCCCCCAGCTGCTGTGTGACCCCGAGCCTGTCTGTTACTGTACTCACTACTAATATACCCCCAACACACACCGCGACAGCGCCCCCAGCCGCTGTGTGACCCCGAGCCTGTCTGTTACTGTACTCACTACTAATATACTCCCAACACACACCGCGACAGCGCCCCCAGCTGCTGTGTGACCCAGAGCCTGTCTGTTACTGTACTCACTACTAATATACCCCCAACACACACCGCGACAGCGCCCCCAGCTGCTGTGTGACCCCGAGCCTGTGTTACTGTACTCACTACTAATATACCCCCAACACACACCGCGACAGCGCCCCCAGCTGCTGTGTGACCCCGAGCCTGTCTGTTACTGTACTCACTACTAATATACCCCCAACACACACCGCGACAGCGCCCCCAGCTGCTGTGTGACCCCAGAGCCTGTCTGTTACTGTACTCACTACTAATATACCCCCAACACACACCGCGACAGCGCCCCCAGCTGCTGTGTGACCCCGAGCCTGTCTGTTACTGTACTCACTACTAATATACCCCCAACACACACCGCGACAGCGCCCCCAGCTGCTGTGTGACCCCGAGCCTGTCTGTTACTGTACTCACTACTAATATACTCCCAACACACACCGCGACAGCGCCCCCAGCTGCTGTGTGACCCAGAGCCTGTCTGTTACTGTACTCACTACTAATATACCCCCAACACACACCGCGACAGCGCCCCCAGCTGCTGTGTGACCCCGAGCCTGTGTTACTGTACTCACTACTAATATACCCCCAACACACACCGCGACAGCGCCCCCAGCTGCTGTGTGACCCCGAGCCTGTCTGTTACTGTACTCACTACTAATATACCCCAACACACACCGCGACAGCGCCCCCAGCTGCTGTGTGACCCCGAGCCTGTCTGTTACTGTACTCACTACTAATATACCCCCAACACACACCGCGACAGCGCCCCCAGCTGCTGTGTGACCCCGAGCCTGTCTGTTACTGTACTCACTACTAATATACCCCAACACACACCGCGACAGCGCCCCCAGCTGCTGTGTGACCCCGAGCCTGTCTGTTACTGTACTCACTACTAATATACCCCAACACACACCGCGACAGCGCCCCCAGCTGCTGTGTGACCCCGAGCCTGTCTGTTACTGTACTCACTACTAATATACCCCAACACACACCGCGACAGCGCCCCCAGCTGCTGTGTGACCCCGAGCCTGTGTTACTGTACTCACTACTAATATACCCCCAACACACACCGCGACAGCGCCCCCAGCTGCTGTGTGACCCCGAGCCTGTCTGTTACTGTACTCACTACTAATATACCCCCAACACACACCGCGACAGCGCCCCCAGCTGCTGTGTGACCCCGAGCCTGTCTGTTACTGTACTCACTACTAATATACTCCCAACACACACCGCGACAGCGCCCCCAGCCGCTGTGTGACCCCGAGCCTGTCTGTTACTGTACTCACAACTAATATACCCCCAACACACACCGCGACAGCGCCCCCAGCTGCTGTGTGACCCCGAGCCTGTCTGTTACTGTACTCACTACTAATATACTCCCAACACACACCGCGACAGCGCCCCCAGCCGCTGTGTGACCCCGAGCCTGTGTTACTGTACTCACTACTAATATACCCCAACACACACCGCGACAGCGCCCCCAGCTGCTGTGTGACCCCGAGCCTGTCTGTTACTGTACTCACTACTAATATACTCCCAACACACACCGCGACAGCGCCCCCAGCTGCTGTGTGACCCCGAGCCTGTCTGTTACTGTACTCACTACTAATATACCCCCAACACACACCGCGACAGCGCCCCCAGCCGCTGTGTGACCCCGAGCCTGTCTGTTACTGTACTCACTACTAATATACCCCCAACACACACCGCGACAGCGCCCCCAACTGCTGTGTGACCCCGAGCCTGTCTGTTACTGTACTCACTACTAATATACCCCCAACACACACCGCGACAGCGCCCCCAGCTGCTGTGTGACCCCGAGCCTGTCTGTTACTGTACTCACTACTAATATACTCCCAACACACACCGCGACAGCGCCCCCAGCTGCTGTGTGACCCCGAGCCTGTCTGTTACTGTACTCACTACTAATATACCCCCAACACACACCGCGACAGCGCCCCCAGCCGCTGTGTGACCCCGAGCCTGTGTTACTGTACTCACTACTAATATACCCCAACACACACCGCGACAGCGCCCCCAGCCGCTGTGTGACCCCGAGCCTGTCTGTTACTGTACTCACTACTAATATACCCCCAACACACACCGCGACAGCGCCCCCAGCCGCTGTGTGACCCCGAGCCTGTCTGTTACTGTACTCACTACTAATATACCCCCAACACACACCGCGACAGCGCCCCCAGCTGCTGTGTGACCCCGAGCCTGTGTGTTACTGTACTCAGTACTAATATACCCCCAACACACACCGCGACAGCGCCCCCAGCTGCTGTGTGACCCCGAGCCTGTCTGTTACTGTACTCACTACTAATATACTCCCAACACACACCGCGACAGCGCCCCCAGCCGCTGTGTGACCCCGAGCCTGTCTGTTACTGTACTCACTACTAATATACCCCCAACACACACCGCGACAGCGCCCCCAGCTGCTGTGTGACCCCGAGCCTGTCTGTTACTGTACTCACTACTAATATACCCCCAACACACACCGCGACAGCGCCCCCAGCTGCTGTGTGACCCCGAGCCTGTCTGTTACTGTACTCACTACTAATATACCCCCAACACACACCGCGACAGCGCCCCCAGCTGCTGTGTGACCCCGAGCCTGTCTGTTACTGTACTCACTACTAATATACCCCCAACACACACCGCGACAGCGCCCCCAGCCGCTGTGTGACCCCGAGCCTGTCTGTTACTGTACTCACTACTAATATACCCCCAACACACACCGCGACAGCGCCCCCAGCTGCTGTGTGACCCCGAGCCTGTCTGTTACTGTACTCACTACTAATATACTCCCAACACACACCGCGACAGCGCCCCCAGCTGCTGTGTGACCCCGAGCCTGTCTGTTACTGTACTCACTACTAATATACCCCCAACACACATCGCGACAGCGCCCCCAGCTGCTGTGTGACCCCGAGCCTGTCTGTTACTGTACTCAGTACTAATATACCCCCAACACACACCGCGACAGCGCCCCCAGCCGCTGTGTGACCCCGAGCCTGTCTGTTACTGTACTCACTACTAATATACCCCCAACACACACCGCGACAGCGCCCCCAGCTGCTGTGTGACCCCGAGCCTGTCTGTTACTGTACTCACTACTAATATACCCCCAACACACACCGCGACAGCGCCCCCAGCTGCTGTGTGACCCCGAGCCTGTCTGTTACTGTACTCACTACTAATATACCCCCAACACACACCGCGACAGCGCCCCCAGCCGCTGTGTGACCCCGAGCCTGTCTGTTACTGTACTCACTACTAATATACCCCCAACACACACCGCGACAGCGCCCCCAGCCGCTGTGTGACCCCGAGCCTGTCTGTTACTGTACTCACTACTAATATACCCCCAACACACACCGCGACAGCGCCCCCAGCTGCTGTGTGACCCCGAGCCTGTCTGTTACTGTACTCACTACTAATATACCCCCAACACACACCGCGACAGCGCCCCCAGCTGCTGTGTGACCCCGAGCCTGTCTGTTACTGTACTCACTACTAATATACCCCCAACACACACCGCGACAGCGCCCCCAGCTGCTGTGTGACCCCGAGCCTGTCTGTTACTGTACTCACTACTAATATACCCCCAACACACACCGCGACAGCGCCCCCAGCCGCTGTGTGACCCCGAGCCTGTCTGTTACTGTACTCACTACTAATATACCCCCAACACACACCGCGACAGCGCCCCCAGCTGCTGTGTGACCCCGAGCCTGTCTGTTACTGTACTCACTACTAATATACCCCCAACACACACCGCGACAGCGCCCCCAGCTGCTGTGTGACCCCGAGCCTGTCTGTTACTGTACTCACTACTAATATACCCCCAACACACACCGCGACAGCGCCCCCAGCCGCTGTGTGACCCCGAGCCTGTCTGTTACTGTACTCACTACTAATATACCCCCAACACACACCGCGACAGCGCCCCCAGCCGCTGTGTGACCCCGAGCCTGTCTGTTACTGTACTCACTACTAATATACCCCCAACACACACCGCGACAGCGCCCCCAGCTGCTGTGTGACCCCGAGCCTGTCTGTTACTGTACTCACTACTAATATACCCCCAACACACACCGCGACAGCGCCCCCAGCTGCTGTGTGACCCCGAGCCTGTCTGTTACTGTACTCACTACTAATATACCCCCAACACACACCGCGACAGCGCCCCCAGCTGCTGTGTGACCCCGAGCCTGTCTGTTACTGTACTCACTACTAATATACCCCCAACACACACCGCGACAGCGCCCCCAGCCGCTGTGTGACCCCGAGCCTGTCTGTTACTGTACTCACTACTAATATACCCCCAACACACACCGCGACAGCGCCCCCAGCTGCTGTGTGACCCCGAGCCTGTCTGTTACTGTACTCACTACTAATATACCCCCAACACACACCGCGACAGCGCCCCCAGCTGCTGTGTGACCCCGAGCCTGTCTGTTACTGTACTCACTACTAATATACCCCCAACACACACCGCGACAGCGCCCCCAGCTGCTGTGTGACCCCGAGCCTGTCTGTTACTGTACTCACTACTAATATACCCCCAACACACACCGCGACAGCGCCCCCAGCCGCTGTGTGACCCCGAGCCTGTCTGTTACTGTACTCACTACTAATATACCCCCAACACACACCGCGACAGCGCCCCCAGCTGCTGTGTGACCCCGAGCCTGTCTGTTACTGTACTCAGTACTAATATACCCCCAACACACACCGCGACAGCGCCCCCAGCTGCTGTGTGACCCCGAGCCTGTCTGTTACTGTACTCACTACTAATATACCCCCAACACACACCGCGACAGCGCCCCCAGCTGCTGTGTGACCCCGAGCCTGTCTGTTACTGTACTCACTACTAATATACTCCCAACACACACCGCGACAGCGCCCCCAGCCGCTGTGTGACCCCGAGCCTGTCTGTTACTGTACTCACTACTAATATACCCCCAACACACACCGCGACAGCGCCCCCAGCTGCTGTGTGACCCCGAGCCTGTCTGTTACTGTACTCACTACTAATATACCCCCAACACACACCGCGACAGCGCCCCCAGCCGCTGTGTGACCCCGAGCCTGTCTGTTACTGTACTCACTACTAATATACCCCCAACACACACCGCGACAGCGCCCCCAGCCGCTGTGTGACCCCGAGCCTGTCTGTTACTGTACTCACTACTAATATACCCCCAACACACACCGCGACAGCGCCCCCAGCTGCTGTGTGACCCCGAGCCTGTCTGTTACTGTACTCACTACTAATATACCCCCAACACACACCGCGACAGCGCCCCCAGCTGCTGTGTGACCCCGAGCCTGTCTGTTACTGTACTCACTACTAATATACCCCCAACACACACCGCGACAGCGCCCCCAGCTGCTGTGTGACCCCGAGCCTGTCTGTTACTGTACTCACTACTAATATACCCCCAACACACACCGCGACAGCGCCCCCAGCCGCTGTGTGACCCCGAGCCTGTCTGTTACTGTACTCACTACTAATATACCCCCAACACACACCGCGACAGCGCCCCCAGCTGCTGTGTGACCCCGAGCCTGTCTGTTACTGTACTCACTACTAATATACCCCCAACACACACCGCGACAGCGCCCCCAGCTGCTGTGTGACCCCGAGCCTGTCTGTTACTGTACTCACTACTAATATACCCCCAACACACACCGCGACAGCGCCCCCAGCCGCTGTGTGACCCCGAGCCTGTCTGTTACTGTACTCACTACTAATATACCCCCAACACACACCGCGACAGCGCCCCCAGCTGCTGTGTGACCCCGAGCCTGTCTGTTACTGTACTCACTACTAATATACCCCCAACACACACCGCGACAGCGCCCCCAGCTGCTGTGTGACCCCGAGCCTGTCTGTTACTGTACTCACTACTAATATACCCCCAACACACACCGCGACAGCGCCCCCAGCTGCTGTGTGACCCCGAGCCTGTCTGTTACTGTACTCACTACTAATATACCCCCAACACACACCGCGACAGCGCCCCCAGCCGCTGTGTGACCCCGAGCCTGTCTGTTACTGTACTCACTACTAATATACCCCCAACACACACCGCGACAGCGCCCCCAGCTGCTGTGTGACCCCGAGCCTGTCTGTTACTGTACTCAGTACTAATATACCCCCAACACACACCGCGACAGCGCCCCCAGCTGCTGTGTGACCCCGAGCCTGTCTGTTACTGTACTCACTACTAATATACCCCCAACACACACCGCGACAGCGCCCCCAGCTGCTGTGTGACCCCGAGCCTGTCTGTTACTGTACTCACTACTAATATACTCCCAACACACACCGCGACAGCGCCCCCAGCCGCTGTGTGACTGTCTGTTACTGTACTCACTACGATGGGAGATGGGGGGCAGTCACTCACAGAGATGGGGGGCAGTCACTCACAGAGATGGGGGGGCAGTCACTCACAGAGATGGGGGGCAGTCACTCACAGAGATGGGGGGCAGTCACTCACAGAGATGGGGGGCAGTCACTCACAGAGATGGGGGGGCAGTCACTCACAGAGATGGGGGGGCAGTCACTCACAGAGATGGGGGGCAGTCACTCACAGAGATGGGGGGGCAGTCACTCACAGAGATGGGGGGGCAGTCACTCACAGAGATGGGGGGCAGTCACTCACAGAGATGGGGGGGCAGTCACTCACAGAGATGGGGGGCAGTCACTCACAGAGATGGGGGGCAGTCACTCACAGAGATGGGGGGCAGTCACAAACAGAGATGGGGGGGCAGTCACTCACAGAGATGGGGGGGCAGTCACTCACAGAGACCCCCAGGCCCACTGTATGGAGAGAGATGATTGAGCCGGGGGGGGGGGGGATGATGTAAGGGCACATCATGTCCTCACCGCGGCCCTCCGCTGCTGGTCTTACACACTTCTCCCCCCCTCCCCCCGAGCAGCCTTGGCAGGCGTCTCCTGGCTGAGCTTTCCCCTCTTCTCCTGTGTCAAACCCAGAGGTTTCAGGGCCAACTCTCCCGCATTACGTGTCTTAGTTGGGTCCCCCAGGGCAGACTCCCCCCCCGTCCCCCCCAATCTCTCCTTCCCCAGGTGGGGGGGGGGGGGGATTTGGGGCTTGGGATGTCTTCCATAGAACCTAACACCATTCCTGGAACGCGGCCCTTGAGGATCTCTCCTGCCCCCTAGTGGTGAGTCTAGGGAATCACAGTCTCCGTATCACAACATCAGAAGCCCGGACATCACACCCCCTATATAACACGGCTCGGATATCACACCCCCTATATAACACAGCCCGGATATCACACCCCCTAAATAACTCGGCCCAAATATCACACACCCTATACAACACGGCCCGGATATCACACCCCCTATATAACACAGCCCGGATATCACACACCCTATATAACACGGCCCAGATATCACACCCCCTATATAACACGGCCCGGATATCACACACCCTATATAACACGGCCCGGATATCACACACCTCTTATATAACACAGCCCGGATATCACACACCCTATATAACACGGCCCAGATATCACACACCCTATATAACACGGCCCGGATATCACACACCCTATATAACACGGCCCGGATATCACACACCTCCTATATAACACAGCCCGGATATCACACACCCTATATAACACGGCCCGGATATCACACACCCTATATAACACAGCCCGGATATCACACCCCCTATATAACTCGGCCCGGATATCACACCCCCTATATAACACGGCCCGGGTATCACACCCCCTATATAACACAGCAGAGAAGGGGAAGGATCGGTTGTCCATCCGCTCCAGGAAAAAAGGTCGGAACTCACCAGCAAAGAGGTTAAAATGCGATTATATCGGACGACATAACAAACAAAGAACAGGCAGCACAAACTCTCCCACGCGTTTCACGCCTACTATGGCGCTTTTTCAAGGATCACACACCCTATATAACACAGCATGGATATCACACACCCTATATAACAGGGCCCCGATATCACACACCCTATATATCACACCCCCTATATAACACGGCCTGGATATCACACACCCTATATAACACGGCCTGGATATCACACCACCTATATAACACGGCCTGGATATCACACCACCAATATAACACGGCCCGGATATCACACATATCGACCTGGGAGAGAGCCGCTGAATCGCACGAGGACCGGTACCGGTCGGACCTGGGAGAGAGTCGCTAAATTGCACAAGGACCGGTACCGGTCCGACCTGGGAGAGCGACGCTAAATCGCACGAGGACCGGTACCGGTCCGACCTGGGAGAGAGTCGCTGAATCGCACGAGGACCGGTACCGGTCCGACCTGGGAGAGAGTCGCTGAATCGCACGAGGACCGGTACCGGTCCGACCTGGGAGAGAGTCGCTGAATCGCACGAGGAACGGTACCGGTCCGACCTGGGAGAGAGTCGCTGAATCGCACGAGGACCGGTACCGGTCCGACCTGGGAGAGAGTCGCTGATTCGCACGAGGACCGGTACCGGTCCGACCTGGGAGTCGCTGAATCGCACGAGGACCGGTACCGGTCCGACCTGGGAGAGAGTCGCTGAATCGCACGAGGACCGGTACCAGTCCGACCTGGGAGAGAGTCGCTGAATCGCACGAGGACCGGTACCGGTCCGACCTGGGAGCCGCTGAATAGCACGAGGACCAGTACCGGTCTGACCTGGGAGTCGCTGAATCGCATTCCACGTGTGAGTTTCTCAGCGCTTCCCACGCACAGGAAGTGCCGCCGCACTTGGTGGGCGTCGCCGGGATAACGCGCCGTTTCAATCCGCAAAATGGCGTTATGGGACCATTATTATATATACCCCCTCGCCCCCGGAACCCCGATAAACCCCCGCGTCAGCATCCACTAACCACATGTTCTGCAGCCACGTGAATGGGGGAGGATCAGAGTTTCCCCCCCGGGTCCAAGTCTTCTGTACGTACCACGTGCTGGGTCTCACGCAGCGTGTCACAGACGTGTCACAGCAGCAGATAGCCGCGGGGTTAGTGGCAGCACGCAGAGAGTATTAGGGGTTAGTAATGTCCCACGCAGCGTGTCACAGACGTGGGATTAGTGGCAGCACGCAGAGTATTAGGGGTTAGTAACGCCCCACGCAGCGTGTCACAGACGTGGGATTAGTGGCAGCACGCAGAGAGTATTAGGGGTTAGTAACGCCCCACGCAGCGTGTCACAGACGTGGGGTTAGTGGCAGCACGCAGAGAGTATTAGGGGTTAGTAATGCCCCACGTTGCGTGTCACAGACGTGGGGTTAGTGGCAGCACGCAGAGAGTATTAGGGGTTAGTAATGCCCCACGTTGCGTGTCACAGACGTGGGATTAGTGGCAGCACACAGAGAGTATTAGGGGTTAGTAATGCCCCACGCAGCGTGTCACAGACGTGGGGTTAGTGGCAGCACGCAGAGAGTATTAGGGGTTAGTAACGCCCCACGCAGCGTGTCACAGACGTGGGGTTAGTGGCAGCACGCAGAGTATTAGGGGTTAGTAATGCCCCACGCAGCGTGTCACAGACGTGGGGTTAGTGGCAGCACGCAGAGAGTATTAGGGGTTAGTAACGCCCCACGCAGCGTGTCACAGACGTGGGGTTAGTGGCAGCACGCAGAGTATTAGGGGTTAGTAACGCCCCACGCAGCGTGTCACAGACGTGGGGTTAGTGGCAGCACGCAGAGTATTAGGGGTTAGTAATGCCCCACGCAGCGTGTCACAGACGTGGGGTTAGTGGCAGCACGCAGAGTATTAGGGGTTAGTAACGCCCCACGCAGCGTGTCACAGACGTGGGGTTAGTGGCAGCACGCAGAGAGTATTAGGGGTTAGTAACGCCCCACGCAGCGTGTCACAGACGTGGGGTTAGTGGCAGCACGCAGAGTATTAGGGGTTAGTAATGCCCCACGCAGCGTGTCACAGACGTGGGGTTAGTGGCAGCACGCAGAGAGTATTAGGGGTTAGTAATGTCCCACGCAGCGTGTCACAGACGTGGGGTTAGTGGCAGCACGCAGAGAGTATTATGGGTTAGTAATGCCCCACGCAGCGTGTCACAGACGTGGGGTTAGTGGCAGCACGCAGAGAGTATTAGGGGTTAGTAACGCCCCACGCAGTGTGTCACAGACGTGGGGTTAGTGGCAGCACGCAGAGAGTATTAGGGGTTAGTAATGCCCCACGCAGCGTGTCACAGACGTGGGGTTAGTGGCAGCACGCAGAGAGTATTAGGGGTTAGTAACGCCCCACGCAGCGTGTCACAGACGTGGGGTTAGTGGCAGCACGCAGAGAGTATTAGGGGTTAGTAATGCCCCACGCAGCGTGTCACAGACGTGGGGTTAGTGGCAGCACGCAGAGAGTATTAGGGGTTAGTAACGCCCCACGCAGCGTGTCACAGACGTGGGGTTAGTGGCAGCACGCAGAGAGTATTAGGGGTTAGTAATGCCCCACGCAGCGTGTCACAGACGTGGGGTTAGTGGCAGCACGCAGAGAGTATTAGGGGTTAGTAACGCCCCACGCAGCGTGTCACAGACGTGGGGTTAGTGGCAGCACGCAGAGTATTAGGGGTTAGTAACGTCCCACGCAGCGTGTCACAGACGTGGGGTTAGTGGCAGCACGCAGAGAGTATTAGGGGTTAGTAATGCCCCACGCAGCGTGTCACAGACGTGGGGTTAGTGGCAGCACGCAGAGTATTAGGGGTTAGTAACGCCCCACGCAGCGTGTCACAGACGTGGGGTTAGTGGCAGCACGCAGAGAGTATTAGGGGTTAGTAACGCCCCACGCAGCGTGTCACAGACGTGGGGTTAGTGGCAGCACGCAGAGAGTATTAGGGGTTAGTAACGCCCCACGCAGCGTGTCACAGACGTGGGGTTAGTGGCAGAACGCAGAGTATTAGGGGTTAGTAATGCCCCACGCAGCGTGTCACAGACGTGGGGTTAGTGGCAGCACGCAGAGAGTATTAGGGGTTAGTAACACCCCACGCAGCGTGTCACAGACGTGGGGTTAGTGGCAGCACGCAGAGTATTAGGGGTTAGTAATGCCCCACGCAGCGTGTCACAGACGTGGGGTTAGTGGCAGCACGCAGAGTATTAGGGGTTAGTAATGCCCCACGCAGCGTGTCACAGACGTGGGGTTAGTGGCAGCACGCAGAGTATTAGGGGTTAGTAATGCCCCACGCAGCGTGTCACAGACGTGGGGTTAGTGGCAGCACGCAGAGTATTAGGGGTTAGTAATGCCCCACACAGCGTGTCACAGACGTGGGGTTAGTGGCAGCACACAGAGTATTAGGGGTTAGTAATGCCCCACGCAGCGTGTCACAGACGTGGGGTTAGTGGCAGCACGCAGAGTATTAGGGGTTAGTAATGCCCCACGCAGCGTGTCACAGACGTGGGGTTAGTGGCAGCACGCAGAGTATTAGGGGTAAGTAACGTCCCACGCAGCGTGTCACAGACGTGGGGTTAGTGGCAGCACGCAGAGAGTATTAGGGGTTAGTAATGCCCCACGCAGCGTGTCACAGACGTGGGGTTAGTGGCAGCACGCAGAGTATTAGGGGTTAGTAACGCCCCACGCAGCGTGTCACAGACGTGGGGTTAGTGGCAGCACGCAGAGTATTAGGGGTTAGTAATGCCCCACGCAGCGTGTCACAGACGTGGGGTTAGTGGCAGCACGCAGAGAGTATTAGGGGTTAGTAATGCCCCGCGCAGCGTGTCACAGACGTGGGGTTAGTGGCAGCACGCAGAGTATTAGGGGTTAGTAACGCCCCACGCAGCGTGTCACAGACGTGGGGTTAGTGGCAGCACACAGAGAGTATTAGGGGTTAGTAATGACCCACGCAGCGTGTCACAGACGTGGGGTTAGTGGCAGCACGCAGAGAGTATTAGGGGTTAGTAATGTCCCACGCAGCGTGTCACAGACGTGGGGTTAGTGGCAGCACGCAGAGAGTATTAGGGGTTAGTAATGCCCCACGCAGCGTGTCACAGACGTGTGGTTAGTGGCAGCACGCAGAGTATTAGGGGTTAGTAATGCCCCACGCAGCGTGTCACAGACGTGGGGTTAGTGGCAGCACGCAGAGTATTAGGGGTTAGTAATGCACCACGCAGCGTGTCACAGACGTGGGGTTAGTGGCAGCACGCAGAGTATTAGGGGTTAGTAATGACCCACGCAGCGTGTCACAGACGTGGGGTTAGTGGCAGCACGCAGAGTATTAGGGGTTAGTAATGCCCCACGCAGCGTGTCACAGACGTGGGGTTAGTGGCAGCACGCAGAGAGTATTAGGGGTTAGTAACGCCCCGCGCAGCGTGTCACAGACGTGGGGTTAGTGGCAGCACGCAGAGTATTAGGGGTTAGTAATGTCCCACGCAGCGTGTCACAGACGTGGGGTTAGTGGCAGCACGCAGAGAGTATTAGGGGTTAGTAACGCCCCACGCAGCGTGTCACAGACGTGGGGTTAGTGGCAGCACGCAGAGTATTAGGGGTTAGTAACGCCCCACGCAGCGTGTCACAGACGTGGGGTTAGTGGCAGCACGCAGAGAGTATTAGGGGTTAGTAATGTCCCACGCAGCGTGTCACAGACGTGGGGTTAGTGGCAGCACGCAGAGTATTAGGGGTTAGTAACGCCCCGCGCACGTAGCGTTAGAAACCCCATATTACATCGTGCGGACTCGGACCAGTAAATACGGGTACGGACCGCAGGCAAAGTCGTACCCCCGAGTCTTAAAGGGTTAATACAATGTATTCCTCCCACTTCAGTGGTCAGACAGTCACCTGAATTTTCCTTAATGCGCATTGTGAATTCCAACAGAGGTAGGGTTAGTATATCCCTTTATAACCCGCACGTCTGCACAATACAGAGGTAGGGTTAGTATATCCCTTTATAACCCGCACGTCTGCACAATACAGAGGTAGGGTTAGTATATCCCTTTATAACCCGCACGTCTGCACAATACAGAGGTAGGGTTAGTATATCCCTTTATAACCCGCACGTCTGCACAATACAGAGGTAGGGTTAGTACCAGATGAGCAGCAGAGAAGCAGAGCACTGTGGGTGGGTAAGCAGAGCGCTGTGGGCGGGTAAGCAGAACGCTATCGGCGGGTAAGCAGAACGCTGTGGGCGGGTAAGCAGAACGCTGTGGGAGGGTAAGCAGAGCGCTGTGGGCGGGTAAGCAGAACGCTGTGGGCGGGTAAGCAGAGCGCTGTGGGCGGGTAAGCAGAGCACTGTGGGTGGGTAAGCAGAACGCTGTGGGCGGGTAAGCAGAGCGCTGTGGGTGGGTAAGCAGAGCGCTGTGGGCTGGTAAGCAGAACGCTGTGGGCGGGTAAGCAGAGCGCTGTGGGCGGGTAAGCAGAACGCTGTGGGCGGGTAAGCAGAGCGCTGTGGGCGGGTAAGCAGAGCACTGTGGGCGCTGTGACGCTCCTCACTGACCTTCGGCTCAACTTTTATTCCCAGAACCTGAGGGAAAAACCAGCAGAACAGCGGTTACAGTGCGATAAACCAGCAGAACAGCGGGTTACAGTGCGATAAACCAGCAGAACAGCGGTTACAGTGCGATAAACCAGCAGAACAGCGGTTACAGTGCGATAAACCAGCAGAACAGCGGGTTACAGTGCGATAAACCAGCAGAACAGCGGGTTACAGTGCGATAAACCTGCAGAACAGCGGGTTACAGTGCGATAAACCTGCAGAACAGCGGGTTACAGTGCGATAAACCTGCAGAACAGCGGGTTACAGTGCGATAAACCAGCAGAACAGCGGTTACAGTGCGATAAACCAGCAGAACAGCGGTTACAGTGCGATAAACCAGCAGAACAGCGGTTACAGTGCGATAAACCAGCAGAACAGCGGTTACAGTGCGATAAACCAGCAGAACAGCGGGTTACAGTGCGATAAACCAGCAGAACAGCGGTTACAGTGCGATAAACCAGCAGAACAGCGGTTACAGTGCGATAAACCAGCAGAACAGCGGTTACAGTGCGATAAACCAGCAGAACAGCGGTTACAGTGCGATAAACCAGCAGAACAGCGGGTTACAGTGCGATAAACCAGCAGAACAGCGGGTTACAGTGCGATAAACCAGCAGAACAGCGGGTTACAGTGCGATAAACCAGCAGAACAGCGGGTTACAGTGCGATAAACCAGCAGAACAGCGGTTACAGTGCGATAAACCAGCAGAACAGCGGGTTACAGTGCGATAAACCTGCAGAACAGCGGTTACAGTGCGATAAACCTGCAGAACAGCGGGTTACAGTGCGATAAACCAGCAGAACAGCGGGTTACAGTGCGATAAACCAGCAGAACAGCGGGTTACAGTGCGATAAACCAGCAGAACAGCGGGTTACAGTGCGATAAACCAGCAGAACAGCGGTTACAGTGCGATAAACCAGCAGAACAGCGGGTTACAGTGCGATAAACCAGCAGAACAGCGGTTACAGTGCGATAAACCAGCAGAACAGCGGTTACAGTGCGATAAACCAGCAGAACAGCGGTTACAGTGCGATAAACCAGCAGAACAGCGGGTTACAGTGCGATAAACCAGCAGAACAGCGGTTACAGTGCGATAAACCTGCAGAACAGCGGTTACAGTGCGATAAACCTGCAGAACAGCGGTTACAGTGCGATAAACCTGCAGAACAGCGGGTTACAGTGCGATAAACCAGCAGAACAGCGGTTACAGTGCGATAAACCAGCAGAACAGCGGTTACAGTGCGATAAACCAGCAGAACAGCGGGTTACAGTGCGATAAACCAGCAGAACAGCGGTTACAGTGCGATAAACCAGCAGAACAGCGGGTTACAGTGCGATAAACCCGCAGAACAGCGGTTACAGTGCGATAAACCAGCAGAACAGCGGTTACAGTGCGATAAACCTGCAGAACAGCGGTTACAGTGCGATAAACCAGCAGAACAGCGGTTACAGTGCGATAAACCAGCAGAACAGCGGTTACAGTGCGATAAACCAGCAGAACAGCGGGTTACAGTGCGATAAACCAGCAGAACAGCGGTTACAGTGCGATAAACCAGCAGAACAGCGGGTTACAGTGCGATAAACCAGCAGAACAGCGGGTTACAGTGCGATAAACCAGCAGAACAGCGGGTTACAGTGCGATAAACCAGCAGAACAGCGGGTTACAGTGCGATAAACCAGCAGAACAGCGGGTTACAGTGCGATAAACCAGCAGAACAGCGGGTTACAGTGCGATAAACCTGCAGAACAGCGGTTACAGTGCGATAAACCAGCAGAACAGCGGGTTACAGTGCGATAAACCAGCAGAACAGCGGTTACAGTGCGATAAACCAGCAGAACAGCGGGTTACAGTGCGATAAACCAGCAGAACAGCGGGTTACAGTGCGATAAACCAGCAGAACAGCGGGTTACAGTGCGATAAACCAGCAGAACAGCGGGTTACAGTGCGATAAACCAGCAGAACAGCGGGTTACAGTGCGATAAACCAGCAGAACAGCGGTTACAGTGCGATAAACCAGCAGAACAGCGGGTTACAGTGCGATAAACCTGCAGAACAGCGGGTTACAGTGCGATAAACCTGCAGAACAGCGGTTACAGTGCGATAAACCAGCAGAACAGCGGTTACAGTGCGATAAACCAGCAGAACAGCGGGTTACAGTGCGATAAACCAGCAGAACAGCGGTTACAGTGCGATAAACCAGCAGAACAGCGGGTTACAGTGTGATAAACCAGCAGAACAGCGGTTACAGTGCGATAAACCTGCAGAACAGCGGGTTACAGTGCGATAAACCAGCAGAACAGCGGTTACAGTGCGATAAACCAGCAGAACAGCGGTTACAGTGCGATAAACCAGCAGAACAGCGGGTTACAGTGCGATAAACCAGCAGAACAGCGGTTACAGTGCGATAAACCTGCAGAACAGCGGGTTACAGTGCGACAAACCAGCAGAACAGCGGGTTACAGTGCGATAAACCAGCAGAACAGCGGGTTACAGTGCGATAAACCAGCAGAACAGCGGGTTACAGTGCGATAAACCAGCAGAACAGCGGTTACAGTGCGATAAACCAGCAGAACAGCGGGTTACAGTGCGATAAACCTGCAGAACAGCGGTTACAGTGCGATAAACCAGCAGAACAGCGGGTTACAGTGCGATAAACCCGCAGAACAGCGGTTACAGTGCGATAAACCAGCAGAACAGCGGTTACAGTGCGATAAACCTGCAGAACAGCGGTTACAGTGCGATAAACCTGCAGAACAGCGGGTTACAGTGCGATAAACCAGCAGAACAGCGGGTTACAGTGCGATAAACCAGCAGAACAGCGGTTACAGTGCGATAAACCTGCAGAACAGCGGTTACAGTGCGATAAACCAGCAGAACAGCGGTTACAGTGCGATAAACCAGCAGAACAGCGGGTTACAGTGCGATAAACCAGCAGAACAGCGGTTACAGTGCGATAAACCTGCAGAACAGCGGTTACAGTGCGATAAACCTGCAGAACAGCGGGTTACAGTGCGATAAACCAGCAGAACAGCGGTTACAGTGCGATAAACCAGCAGAACAGCGGGTTACAGTGCGATAAACCAGCAGAACAGCGGTTACAGTGCGATAAACCAGCAGAACAGCGGTTACAGTGCGATAAACCTGCAGAACAGCGGGTTACAGTGCGATAAACCAGCAGAACAGCGGTTACAGTGCGATAAACCAGCAGAACAGCGGTTACAGTGCGATAAACCAGCAGAACAGCGGTTACAGTGCGATAAACCAGCAGAACAGCGGGTTACAGTGCGATAAACCAGCAGAACAGCGGTTACAGTGCGATAAACCTGCAGAACAGCGGGTTACAGTGCGATAAACCAGCAGAACAGCGGTTACAGTGCGATAAACCAGCAGAACAGCGGTTACAGTGCGATAAACCAGCAGAACAGCGGTTACAGTGCGATAAACCAGCAGAACAGCGGGTTACAGTGCGATAAACCTGCAGAACAGCGGGTTACAGTGCGATAAACCTGCAGAACAGCGGGTTACAGTGCGATAAACCAGCAGAACAGCGGGTTACAGTGCGATAAACCAGCAGAACAGCGGGTTACAGTGCGATAAACCAGCAGAACAGCGGTTACAGTGCGATAAACCTGCAGAACAGCGGGTTACAGTGCGATAAACCTGCAGAACAGCGGGTTACAGTGCGATAAACCAGCAGAACAGCGGGTTACAGTGCGATAAACCAGCAGAACAGCGGGTTACAGTGCGATAAACCTGCAGAACAGCGGGTTACAGTGCGATAAACCAGCAGAACAGCGGGTTACAGTGCGATAAACCAGCAGAACAGCGGGTTACAGTGCGATAAACCTGCAGAACAGCGGGTTACAGTGCGATAAACCTGCAGAACAGCGGTTACAGTGCGATAAACCTGCAGAACAGCGGGTTACAGTGCGAATAAACCAGCAGAACAGCGGTTACAGTGCGATAAACCTGCAGAACAGCGGGTTACAGTGCGATAAACCAGCAGAACAGCGGGTTACAGTGCGATAAACCAGCAGAACAGCGGGTTACAGTGCGATAAACCAGCAGAACAGCGGGTTACAGTGCGATAAACCTGCAGAACAGCGGGTTACAGTGCGATAAACCAGCAGAACAGCGGGTTACAGTGCGATAAACCAGCAGAACAGCGGGTTACAGTGCGATAAACCAGCAGAACAGCGGTTACAGTGCGATAAACCTGCAGAACAGCGGGTTACAGTGCGATAAACCAGCAGAACAGCGGTTACAGTGCGATAAACCAGCAGAACAGCGGTTACAGTGCGATAAACCAGCAGAACAGCGGTTACAGTGCGATAAACCAGCAGAACAGCGGGTTACAGTGCGATAAACCAGCAGAACAGCGGTTACAGTGCGATAAACCTGCAGAACAGCGGGTTACAGTGCGATAAACCAGCAGAACAGCGGGTTACAGTGCGATAAACCAGCAGAACAGCGGTTACAGTGCGATAAACCAGCAGAACAGCGGTTACAGTGCGATAAACCAGCAGAACAGCGGTTACAGTGCGATAAACCAGCAGAACAGCGGGTTACAGTGCGATAAACCTGCAGAACAGCGGTTACAGTGCGATAAACCAGCAGAACAGCGGTTACAGTGCGATAAACCATCAGAACAGCGGGTTACAGTGCGAATAAACCAGCAGAACAGCGGTTACAGTGCGATAAACCTGCAGAACAGCGGTTACAGTGCGATAAACCAGCAGAACAGCGGTTACAGTGCGATAAACCAGCAGAACAGCGGGTTACAGTGCGATAAACCAGCAGAACAGCGGGTTACAGTGCGATAAACCGCAGAACAGCGGTTACAGTGCGATAAACCAGCAGAACAGCGGGTTACAGTGCGATAAACCAGCAGAACAGCGGTTACAGTGCGATAAACCCGCAGAACAGCGGTTACAGTGCGATAAACCTGCAGAACAGCGGTTACAGTGCGATAAACCAGCAGAACAGCGGGTTACAGTGCGATAAACCAGCAGAACAGCGGTTACAGTGCGATAAACCTGCAGAACAGCGGTTACAGTGCGATAAACCAGCAGAACAGCGGGTTACAGTGCGATAAACCAGCAGAACAGCGGTTACAGTGCGATAAACCTGCAGAACAGCGGTTACAGTGCGATAAACCAGCAGAACAGCGGGTTACAGTGCGATAAACCAGCAGAACAGCGGGTTACAGTGCGATAAACCAGCAGAACAGCGGTTACAGTGCGATAAACCAGCAGAACAGCGGGTTACAGTGCGATAAACCAGCAGAACAGCGGGTTACAGTGCGATAAACCAGCAGAACAGCGGTTACAGTGCGATAAACCTGCAGAACAGCGGGTTACAGTGCGATAAACCAGCAGAACAGCGGTTACAGTGCGATAAACCAGCAGAACAGCGGGTTACAGTGCGATAAACCAGCAGAACAGCGGGTTACAGTGCGATAAACCAGCAGAACAGCGGGTTACAGTGCGATAAACCTGCAGAACAGCGGGTTACAGTGCGATAAACCTGCAGAACAGCGGGTTACAGTGCGATAAACCAGCAGAACAGCGGGTTACAGTGCGATAAACCAGCAGAACAGCGGTTACAGTGCGATAAACC
>NW_027453952.1:27500-52495 GCF_040206685.1 Ascaphus truei | reverse complement strand
CCCTCCCCCCCGGGTGCTGGGGAATACCCCCCCTCCCCCCCGGGTGCTGGGGAATACCCCCCCTCCCCCCCGGGTGCTGGGGAATTCCCCCCTCCTCCCCCCCGGGTGCTGGGGAATTCCCCCCCTCCTCCCCCCCCCGGGTGCTGGGGAATTCCCCCCCTCCTCCCCCCCCCGGGTGCTGGGGAATGCCCCCCTCCTCCCCCCCGGGTGCTGGGGAATGCCCCCCTCCTCCCCCCCGGGTGCTGGGGAATGCCCCCCTCCTCCCCCCCGGGTGCTGGGGAATTCCTCCCCCCCTTCCTCCTCCCCCCTTCCTCCTCCCCCCTTCCTCCTCCCCCAGCCCTTTCTCCTTCCCCCGCCCTTCCTCCTCCCCCCGCCCTTCCTCCTCCCCCCGCCCTTCCTCCTCCTCCCCCGCCCTTCCTCCTCCTCCCCCGCCCTTCCTCCTCCTCCCCCGCCCTTCCTCCTCCTCCCCCGCCCTTCCTCCTCCCGCCCCCTTCCTCCTCCTCCCGCCCCCTTCCTCCTCCTCCCGCCCCTTCCTCCTCCTCCCCCCTTCCTCCTTTCCCCCCCCTTCCTCCTCCTCCCCCCCTTCCTCCTCCTCCCCCCCTTCCTCCTCCTCCCCCCCCTTCCTCCTCCTCCCCCCCCTTCCTCCTCCTCCCCCCCCTTCCTCCTCCTCCCCCCCCTTCCTCCTCCCCCCCCTTCCTCCCCCCCCCCCTTCCTCCTCTCCCGGCTGCTGGGCAATTCCTCCTCCCCCAGGTCCCGTACACCCCCCGGGATATATCACACGCTGTGCCGTGTCCCCCCAGGTCCCGGAGATTATAGTGTGTGTGTCCCCCCCAGGTCCTGGAGATTATAGTGCGTGTCCCCCCCAGGTCCCGGAGATTAGTGTGTGTGCCCCCCCCAGGTCCCGGAGATTATAGTGCTTGTCCCCCCCAGGTCCCGGAGATTAGTGTGTGTGTCCCCCAGGTCCCGGAGATTATAGTGCGTGTGTCCCCCCCAGGTCCCGGAGATTATAGTGCGTGTGTCCCCCCCAGGTCCCGGAGATTATAGTGCGTGTCCCCCCCCAGGTCCCGGAGATTATAGTGCGTGTGTCCCCCCAGGTCCCGGAGATTATAGTGCGTGTGTCCCCCCAGGTCCCGGAGATTATAGTGCGTGTCCCCCCCCCCAGGTCCCGGAGATTATAGTGCGTGTGTCCCCCCAGGTCCCGGAGATTATAGTGCGTGTGTCCCCCCCAGGTCCCGGAGATTATAGTGCGTGTGTCCCCCCCAGGTCCAGAGATTATAGTACGTGTCCCGCCCCCCAGGTCCCAGAGATTATAGTGCGTGTCCCCCCCAGGTCCCGGAGATTATAGTGCGTGTCCCCCCCAGGTCCCGGAGATTATAGTGCGTGTGTCCCCCCCCAGGTCCCGGAGATTATAGTGCGTGTGTCCCCCCCAGGTCCCGGAGATTATAGTGCGTGTCCCCCCCCAGGTCCCGGAGATTATAGTGCGTGTGTCCCCCCCAGGTCCCGGAGATTATAGTGCGTGTCCCCCCCCCAGGTCCCGGAGATTATAGTGCGTGTCCCCCCCCAGGTCCCGGAGATTATAGTGCGTGTGTCCCCCAGGTCCCGGAGATTATAGTGCGTGTGTCCCCCAGGTCCCGGAGATTAGTGCGTGTGTCCCCCCCCAGGTCCCGGAGATTATAGTGCGTGTGTCCCCCCCAGGTCCCGGAGATTATAGTGCGTGTGTCCCCCCCAGGTCCTGGAGATTATAGTGCGTGTCCCCCCCAGGTCCCGGAGATTATAGTGCGTGTCCCCCCCAGGTCCCGGAGATTATAGTGCGTGTCCCCCCCCAGGTCCCGGAGATTATAGTGCGTGTGTGTCCCCCAGGTCCCGGAGATTATAGTGCGTGTGTCCCCCCCAGGTCCCGGAGATTATAGTGCGTGTGTCCCCCCCAGGTCCCGGAGATTATAGTGCGTGTGTCCCCCCCAGGTCCCGGAGATTATAGTGCGTGTGTCCCCACCAGGTCCCGGAGATTATAGTGCGTGTGTCCCCCCCAGGTCCCGGAGATTATAGTGCGTGTCCCCCCCAGGTCCCGGAGATTATAGTGCGTGTGTCCCCCCCAGGTCCCGGAGATTATAGTGTGTGTCCCCCCCGCCCAGGTCCCGGAGATTATAGTGCGTGTGTCCCCCCCCAGGTCCCGGAGATTATAGTGCGTGTGTCCCCCCCAGGTCCCGGAGATTATAGTGCGTGTCCCCCCCCCCAGGTCCCGGAGATTATAGTGCGTGTGTCCCCCCCAGGTCCCGGAGATTATAGTGCGTGTGTCCCCCCCCAGGTCCCGGAGATTATAGTGCGTGTCCCCCCCCCAGGTCCCGGAGATTATAGTGCGTGTCCCCCCCCCCAGGTCCCGGAGATTATAGTGCGTGTCCCCCCCCAGGTCCCGGAGATTATAGTGTGTGTCCCCCCCAGGTCCCGGAGATTATAGTGCGTGTCCCCCCCCCCAGGTCCCGGAGATTATAGTGCGTGTCCCCCCCAGGTCCCGGAGATTATAGTGCGTGTCCCCCCCAGGTCCCGGAGATTATAGTGCGTGTGTCCCCCCAGGTCCCGGAGATTATAGTGCGTGTGTCCCCCCCAGGACCCGGAGATTATAGTGCGTGTGTCCCCTCCAGGACCCGGAGATTATAGTGCGTGTGTGTCCCCCAGGTCCCGGAGATTATAGTGCGTGTGTGTCCCCCAGGTCCCGGAGATTATAGTGCGTGTGTCCCCCCAGGTCCCGGAGATTATAGTGCGTGTGTCCCCCCCAGGTCCCGGAGATTATAGTGCGTGCCCCCCCCAGGTCCCGGAGATTATAGTGCGTGTGTCCCCCCCAGGACCCAGAGATTATAGTGCGTGTGTCCCCCCCAGGACCCGGAGATTATAGTGCGTGTGTCCCCCCAGGTCCCGGAGATTATAGTGCGTGTGTCCCCCCCAGGTCCCGGAGATTATAGTGCGTGTGTGTCCCCCCCAGGACCCGGAGATTATCGTGCGTGTGTCCCCCACAGGACCCGGAGATTATAGTGCGTGTGTCCCCCCCAGGTCCCGGAGATTATAGTGCGTGTGTCCCCCCCAGGTCCCGGAGATTATAGTGCGTGTGTCCCCCCCAGGTCCCGGAGATTATAGTGCGTGTGTCCCCCCCCCCAGGTCCTGGAGATTATAGTGTGTGTGTCCCCCAGGTCCCGGAGATTATAGTGCGTGTCCCCCCCCCAGGTCCCGGAGATTATAGTGCGTGTCCCCCCCAGGTCCCGGAGATTATAGTGCGTGTCCCCCCCAGGTCCCGGAGATTATAGTGCGTGTCCCCCCCCAGGTCCCGGAGATTATAGTGCGTGTGTCCCCCCCAGGACCCGGAGATTATAGTGCGTGTGTCCCCTCCAGGACCCGGAGATTATAGTGCGTGTGTGTCCCCCAGGTCCCGGAGATTATAGTGCGTGTCCCCCCCAGGTCCCGGAGATTATAGTGCGTGTGTCCCCCCCAGGTCCCGGAGATTATAGTGCGTGTGTCCCCCCCAGGTCCCGGAGATTATAGTGCGTGTCCCCCCCCAGGTCCCGGAGATTATAGTGCGTGTGTCCCCCCCAGGTCCCGGAGATTATAGTGCGTGTGTCCCCCCCAGGTCCCGGAGATTATAGTGCGTGTGTCCCCCCCAGGTCCCGGAGATTATAGTGCGTGTGTCCCCCCAGGACCCGGAGATTATAGTGCGTGTGTCCCCCCCAGGACCCGGAGATTATAGTGCGTGTGTCCCCCCAGGTCCCGGAGATTATAGTGCGTGTGTCCCCCCCAGGTCCCGGAGATTATAGTGCGTGTCCCCCCCCAGGTCCGGAGATTATAGTGCGTGTGTCCCCCCCAGGTCCCGGAGATTATAGTGCGTGTCCCCCCCCAGGTCCCGGAGATTATAGTGCGTGTGTGTCCCCCAGGTCCCGGAGATTATAGTGCGTGTGTCCCCACCAGGTCCCGGAGATTATAGTGCGTGTGTCCCCCCCAGGACCCGGAGATTATAGTGCGTGTGTCCCCCCCAGGTCCCGGAGATTATAGTGCGTGTGTCCCCCCCAGGTCCCGGAGATTATAGTGCGTGTGTCCCCACCAGGTCCCGGAGATTATAGTGCGTGTCCCCCCCCAGGTCCCGGAGATTATAGTGCGTGTGTCCCCCCCAGGTCCCGGAGATTATAGTGCGTGTGTCCCCCCCAGGTCCCGGAGATTATAGTGCGTGTGTCCCCCCCAGGACCCGGAGATTATAGTGCGTGTGTGTCCCCCAGGACCCGGAGATTATAGTGCGTGTGTGTCCCCCAGGACCCGGAGATTATAGTGCGTGTGTGTCCCCCAGGTCCCGGAGATTATAGTGCGTGTGTGTCCCCCCCAGGACCCGGAGATTATAGTGCGTGTGTCCCCCCCAGGACCCGGAGATTATAGTGCGTGTTTCCCCCCCAGGTCCCGGAGATTATAGTGCGTGTGTCCCCCCCAGGTCCCGGAGATTATAGTGCGTGTGTCCCCACCAGGTCCCGGAGATTATAGTGCGTGTCCCCCCCCAGGTCCCGGAGATTATAGTGCGTGTGTCCCCCCCAGGTCCCGGAGATTATAGTGCGTGTGTCCCCCCCAGGTCCCGGAGATTATAGTGCGTGTGTGTCCCCCCCAGGACCCGGAGATTATAGTGCGTGTGTGTCCCCCAGGACCCGGAGATTATAGTGCGTGTGTCCCCCCCAGGTCCCGGAGATTATAGTGCGTGTGTCCCCCCCAGGTCCCGGAGATTATAGTGCGTGTCCCCCCCCCAGGTCCCGGAGATTATAGTGTGTGTGTCCCCCAGGTCCCGGAGATTATAGTGCGTGTCCCCCCCCCAGGTCCCGGAGATTATAGTGCGTGTCCCCCCCAGGTCCCGGAGATTATAGTGCGTGTCCCCCCCAGGTCCCGGAGATTATAGTGCGTGTCCCCCCCCCAGGTCCCGGAGATTATAGTGCGTGTGTCCCCCCCAGGACCCGGAGCTTATAGTGCGTGTGTCCCCTCCAGGACCCGGAGATTATTGTGCGTGTGTGTCCCCCAGGTCCCGGAGATTATAGTGCGTGTGTCCCCTCCAGGACCCGGAGATTATAGTGCGTGTGTGTCCCCCAGGTCCCGGAGATTATAGTGCGTGTGTCCCCCCCAGGTCCCGGAGATTATAGTGCGTGTGTCCCCCCCAGGTCCCGGAGATTATAGTGCGTGTCCCCCCCCCAGGTCCCGGAGATTATAGTGCGTGTGTCCCCCCCAGGACCCGGAGATTATAGTGCGTGTGTCCCCCCCAGGACCCGGAGATTATAGTGCGTGTGTCCCCCCCAGGTCCCGGAGATTATAGTGCGTGTGTCCCCCCCAGGTCCCGGAGATTATAGTGCGTGTGTGTCCCCCCCAGGACCCGGAGATTATAGTGCGTGTGTCCCCCCCAGGACCCGGAGATTATAGTGCGTGTGTCCCCCCCAGGTCCCGGAGATTATAGTGCGTGTGTCCCCCCCAGGTCCCGGAGATTATAGTGCGTGTGTCCCCCCCAGGACCCGGAGATTATAGTGCGTGTGTCCCCCCCAGGACCCGGAGATTATAGTGCGTGTGTCCCCCCCAGGTCCCGGAGATTATAGTGCGTGTGTCCCCCCCAGGTCCCGGAGATTATAGTGCGTGTGTCCCCCCCAGGTCCCGGAGATTATAGTGCGTGTGTGTCCCCCCCAGGACCCGGAGATTATAGTGCGTGTGTCCCCCCCAGGACCCGGAGATTATAGTGCGTGTGTCCCCCCCAGGTCCCGGAGATTATAGTGCGTGTGTCCCCCCCAGGTCCCGGAGATTATAGTGCGTGTGTCCCCACCAGGTCCCGGAGATTATAGTGCGTGTCCCCCCCCAGGACCCGGAGATTATAGTGCGTGTGTCCCCCCCAGGTCCCGGAGATTATAGTGCGTGTGTCCCCCCCAGGTCCCGGAGATTATAGTGCGTGTGTCCCCACCAGGTCCCGGAGATTATAGTGCGTGTCCCCCCCCCAGGTCCCGGAGATTATAGTGCGTGTGTCCCCCCCAGGTCCCGGAGATTATAGTGCGTGTGTCCCCCCCAGGTCCCGGAGATTATAGTGCGTGTGTGTCCCCCCCAGGACCCGGAGATTATAGTGCGTGTGTCCCCCCCAGGACCCGGAGATTATAGTGCGTGTGTCCCCCCCAGGTCCCGGAGATTATAGTGCGTGTGTCCCCCCCAGGTCCCGGAGATTATAGTGCGTGTGTGTCCCCCCCAGGACCCGGAGATTATAGTGCGTGTGTCCCCCCCAGGACCCGGAGATTATAGTGCGTGTGTCCCCCCCAGGTCCCGGAGATTATAGTGCGTGTGTCCCCCCCAGGTCCCGGAGATTATAGTGCGTGTGTCCCCACCAGGTCCCGGAGATTATAGTGCGTGTCCCCCCCCCAGGTCCCGGAGATTATAGTGCGTGTGTCCCCCCCAGGTCCCGGAGATTATAGTGCGTGTGTGTCCCCCCCAGGACCCGGAGATTATAGTGCGTGTGTCCCCCCCAGGACCCGGAGATTATAGTGCGTGTGTGTCCCCCAGGTCCCGGAGATTATAGTGCGTGTGTCCCCCCCAGGTCCCGGAGATTATAGTGCGTGTGTCCCCCCCAGGTCCCGGAGATTATAGTGCGTGTGTGTCCCCCCCCAGGACCCGGAGATTATAGTGCGTGTGTCCCCCCCAGGACCCGGAGATTATAGTGCGTGTGTCCCCCCCAGGTCCCGGAGATTATAGTGCGTGTGTCCCCCCCAGGTCCCGGAGATTATAGTGCGTGTGTCCCCACCAGGTCCCGGAGATTATAGTGCGTGTCCCCCCCCAGGTCCCGGAGATTATAGTGCGTGTGTCCCCCCCAGGTCCCGGAGATTATAGTGCGTGTGTCCCCCCCAGGTCCCGGAGATTATAGTGCGTGTGTCCCCCCCAGGACCCGGAGATTATAGTGCGTGTGTCCCCCCCAGGACCCGGAGATTATAGTGCGTGTGTCCCCCCCAGGTCCCGGAGATTATAGTGCGTGTGTCCCCCCCAGGTCCCGGAGATTATAGTGCGTGTGTGTCCCCCCCAGGACCCGGAGATTATAGTGCGTGTGTCCCCCCCAGGACCCGGAGATTATAGTGCGTGTGTCCCCCCCAGGTCCCGGAGATTATAGTGCGTGTGTCCCCCCCAGGTCCCGGAGATTATAGTGCGTGTGTCCCCACCAGGTCCCGGAGATTATAGTGCGTGTCCCCCCCCAGGTCCCGGAGATTATAGTGCGTGTGTCCCCCCCAGGTCCCGGAGATTATAGTGCGTGTGTGTCCCCCAGGTCCCGGAGATTATAGTGCGTGTGTCCCCCCCAGGACCCGGAGATTATAGTGCGTGTGTCCCCCCCAGGACCCGGAGATTATAGTGCGTGTGTATTGCCCCAGGACCCGGAGATTATAGTGCGTGTGTCCCCCCCAGGTCCCGGAGATTATAGTGCGTGTGTCCCCCCCAGGTCCCGGAGATTATAGTGCGTGTGTGTCCCCCCCAGGACCCGGAGATTATAGTGCGTGTGTCCCCCCCAGGACCCGGAGATTATAGTGCGTGTGTCCCCCCCAGGTCCCGGAGATTATAGTGCGTGTGTCCCCCCCAGGTCCCGGAGATTATAGTGCGTGTGTCCCCACCAGGTCCCGGAGATTATAGTGCGTGTCCCCCCCCAGGTCCCGGAGATTATAGTGCGTGTGTCCCCCCCAGGTCCCGGAGATTATAGTGCGTGTGTCCCCCCCAGGACCCGGAGATTATAGTGCGTGTGTCCCCCCCAGGACCCGGAGATTATAGTGCGTGTGTCCCCCCCAGGTCCCGGAGATTATAGTGCGTGTGTCCCCCCCAGGTCCCGGAGATTATAGTGCGTGTGTGTCCCCCCCAGGACCCGGAGATTATAGTGCGTGTGTCCCCCCCAGGACCCGGAGATTATAGTGCGTGTGTCCCCCCCAGGTCCCGGAGATTATAGTGCGTGTGTCCCCACCAGGTCCCGGAGATTATAGTGCGTGTGTCCCCACCAGGTCCCGGAGATTATAGTGCGTGTGTCCCCCCAGGTCCCGGAGATTATAGTGCGTGTGTCCCCCCCAGGTCCCGGAGATTATAGTGCGTGTGTCCCCCCCAGGTCCCGGAGATTATAGTGCGTGTGTCCCCCCCAGGACCCGGAGATTATAGTGCGTGTGTCCCCCCCAGGACCCGGAGATTATAGTGCGTGTGTGTCCCCCAGGTCCCGGAGATTATAGTGCGTGTGTCCCCCCCAGGTCCCGGAGATTATAGTGCGTGTGTGTCCCCCCCAGGACCCGGAGATTATAGTGCGTGTGTGTCCCCCAGGACCCGGAGATTATAGTGCGTGTGTCCCCCCCAGGTCCCGGAGATTATAGTGCGTGTGTCCCCCCCAGGTCCCGGAGATTATAGTGCGTGTGTCCCCACCAGGTCCCGGAGATTATAGTGCGTGTCCCCCCCCAGGTCCCGGAGATTATAGTGCGTGTCCCCCCCAGGTCCCGGAGATTATAGTGTGTGTGTCCCCCCCAGGTCCCGGAGATTATAGTGCGTGTGTCCCCCCCAGGTCCCGGAGATTATAGTGCGTGTGTCCCCCCCAGGACCCGGAGATTATAGTGCGTGTGTCCCCCCCAGGACCCGGAGATTATAGTGCGTGTGTCCCCCCCAGGTCCCGGAGATTATAGTGCGTGTGTCCCCCCCAGGTCCCGGAGATTATAGTGCGTGTGTGTCCCCCCCAGGACCCGGAGATTATAGTGCGTGTGTCCTCCCCAGGACCCGGAGATTATAGTGCGTGTGTCCCCCCCAGGTACCGGAGATTATAGTGCGTGTGTGTCCCCCAGGTCCCGGAGATTATAGTGCGTGTGTCCCCACCAGGTCCCGGAGATTATAGTGCGTGTCCCCCCCCAGGTCCCGGAGATTATAGTGCGTGTCCCCCCCCAGGTCCCGGAGATTATAGTACGTGTGTCCCCCCAGGTCCCGGAGATTATAGTGCGTGTGTCCCCCCAGGTCCCGGAGATTATAGTGCGTGTACACGAGCAGCTGCAGGACTCCCCGGAGGAGCACGTGAAGAAGGCGGCCGTGCAAACCGTGTATATCCTGGCGACGCAGCACGTGGCGGCCGTCGTGTGCAGCCTGCTGTCCAGCCCCATACCGTATGACAGGTAACAGGCTACATGTGTGTGAGATCTCAGGAGTGTGTGTGTGTGTGTGAGATCTCGTGTGTGTGTGTGAGATCTCAGGAGTGTGTGTGTGTGTGAGATCTCGTGTGTGTGTGTGAGATCTCGTGTGTGTGTGTGAGATCTCAGGAGTGTGTGTGTGTGTGTGAGATCTCAGGAGTGTGTGTGTGTGTGTGAGATCTCAGGAGTGTGTGTGTGTGTGTGAGATCTCAGGAGTGTGTGTGTGTGTGTGAGATCTCGTGTGTGTGTGTGTGTGTGTGAGATCTCGTGTGTGTGTGTGAGATCTCGTGTGTGTGTGTGTGTGTGTGAGATCTCGTGTGTGTGTGTGAGATCTCGTGTGTGTGTGTGAGATCTCGTGTGTGTGTGTGAGATCTCGTGTGTGTGTGTGAGATCTCGTGTGTGTGTGTGTGAGATCTCAGGAGTGTGTGTGTGTGTGAGATCTCGTGTGTGTGTGTGAGATCTCGTGTGTGTGTGTGAGATCTCGTGTGTGTGTGTGTGTGAGATCTCGTGTGTGTGTGTGTGTGAGATCTCAGGAGTGTGTGTGTGTGTGTGTGTGTGAGATCTCGTGTGTGTGTGAGATCTCAGGAGTGTGTGTGAGATCTCAGGAGTGTGTGTGTGTGTGTGAGATCTCGTGTGTGAGATCTTGTGTGTGTGTGTGAGATCTCAGGAGTGTGTGTGTGTGTGTGAGATCTCGTGTGTGTGTGTGAGATCTCGTGTGTGTGTGTGTGAGATCTCGTGTGTGTGTGTGTGTGAGATCTCGTGTGTGTGTGTGTGAGATCTCGTGTGTGTGAGATCTCAGGAGTGTGTGTGTGAGATCTCGTGTGTGTGTGTGAGATCTCGTGTGTGTGTGTGTGTGTGTGAGAGATATCGTGTGTGTGTGTGTGTGTGTGTGTGTGTGTGTGTGTGTGTGAGATCTCGTGTGTGTGTGTGTGTGAGATCTCGTGTGTGTGTGTGAGATCTCGTGTGTGTGTGTGTGAGATCTCGTGTGTGTGTGTGAGATCTCGTGTGTGTGTGTGAGATCTCGTGTGTGTGTGTGAGATCTCGTGTGTGTGTGTGTGTGAGATCTCGTGTGTGTGTGTGTGAGATCTCAGGAGTGTGTGTGTGTGTGTGAGATCTCAGGAGTGTGTGTGTGTGTGTGTGAGATCTCAGGAGTGTGTGTGTGTGTGTGAGATCTCAGGAGTGTGTGTGTGTGTGTGAGATCTCGTGTGTGTGTGTGTGAGATCTCGTGTGTGTGTGTGAGATCTCGTGTGTGTGTGTGAGATCTTGTGTGTGTGTGTGAGATCTCAGGAGTGTGTGTGTGTGTGAGATCTCGTGTGTGTGTGTGAGATCTCGTGTGTGTGTGTGAGATCTCGTGTGTGTGTGTGTGAGATCTCGTGTGTGTGTGTGTGAGATCTCGTGTGTGTGTGTGTGTGAGATCTCGTGTGTGTGTGTGTGAGATCTCGTGTGTGTGTGTGAGATCTCGTGTGTGTGTGAGATCTCGTGTGTGTGTGTGAGATCTCGTGTGTGTGTGTGAGATCTCGTGTGTGTGTGTGAGATCTCGTGTGTGTGTGTGAGATCTCGTGTGTGTGTGTGAGATCTCGTGTGTGTGTGTGAGATCTCGTGTGTGTGTGAGATCTCGTGTGTGTGTGTGTGTGTGAGATCTCGTGTGTGTGTGAGATCTCGTGTGTGTGTGTGTGTGTGTGAGATCTCGTGTGTGTGTGTGAGATCTCGTGTGTGTGTGTGTGAGATCTCGTGTGTGTGTGTGTGAGATCTCGTGTGTGTGTGAGATCTCGTGTGTGTGTGTGTGTGTGTGTGTGTGTGAGATCTCGTGTGTGTGTGTGTGTGTGAGATCTCGTGTGTGTGTGTGTGATCGATCTCGGGAGGGTGCGTGTGTGTGTGTGATCGATCTCGGGAGGGTGCGTGTGTGTGTGTGATCGATCTCGGGAGGGTGCGTGTGTGTGATCGATCTCGGGAGTGTGTGTGTGTGTGATCTCAGGAGTGTGTGTGTGTGTGAGATCTCGTGTGTGTGTGTGTGTGTGTGAGATCTCGTGTGTGTGTGTGTGTGAGATCTCGTGTGTGTGTGTGTGTGAGATCTCGTGTGTGTGTGTGTGAGATCTCGGGATGTCGTGTGTGGGATCGATCTCGGGAGGGTGCGTGTGTGTGGGTGCGTGTGTGTGTGTGACCGATCTCGGGAGGGTGCGTGTGTGTGTGATCGATCTCGGGAGGGTGTGTGGGTGTGTGTGATCGATCTCGGGATGTCGTATGTGTGATCGATCTCGGGAGGGTGTGTGGGTGCGTGCGTGTGTGTGGGTGCGTGCGTGTGTGTGTGTGATCGATCTCGGGAGGGTGTGTGTGTGTGATCGATCTAGGGAGGGTGCGTGTGTGTGGGTGCGTGCGTGTGTGTGTGTGTGATCGATCTCGGGAGGGTGCGTGTGTGTGATCGATCTTGTGTGTGTGTGATCGATCTTGTGTGTGTGTGATCGATCTTGTGTGTGTGTGATCGATCTTGTGTGTGTGTGATCGATCTTGTGTGTGTGTGATCGATCTCGTGTGTGTGTGATCGATCTCGTGTGTGTGTGATCGATCTCGTGTGTGTGTGTGATCGATCTCGTGTGTGTGTGTGTGTGATCGATCTCGTATGTGTGTGATCGATCTCGTGTGGGTGTGTGTGATCGATTTCGTGTGCGTGCGTGTGTGTGTGTGATCGATATCGTGTGTGTGAGATCGATCTCGTGTGTGTGTGTGTGTGTGTGTGTGTGTGTGTGTGTGTGATCGATATCGTGTGGGTGATCGATATCGTGTGGGTGTGTGTGTGTGATCGATATCGTGTGGGTGTGTGGTTGTGATAGATATCGTGTGGGTGTGTGTGTGTGATCGATATCGTGTGGGTGTGATCGATATTGTGTGTGTGTATGTGATCGATATCGTCTGTGTGATCGATGTCGTGTGGGTGTGTATGTGTGTGATCGATCTCGTGTGGGTGTGTGTGTGATCGATTTCGTGTGTGTGCGTGATCGATATCGTGTGTGTGAGATCGATCTCGTGTGTGTGTGTGTGTGTGTGTGTGTGATCGATATCGTGTGGGTGTGGGTGATCGATATCGTGTGGGTGTGGGTGATCGATATCGTGTGGGTGATCGATATCGTGTGGGTGTGTGTGTGTGATCGATATCGTGTGGGTGTGTGTGTGATCGATATCGTGTGGGTGTGTGGGTGTGATCGATATCGTGTGGGTGTGTGTGTGTGATCGATATCGTGTGGGTGTGATCGATATTGTGTGTGTGTGTGTGTGTATGTGATCGATATCGTGTGTGTGATCGATATCGTGTGGGTGTGTGTGTGTGTGATCGATCTCGTGTGGGTGTGTGTGTGATCGATATCGTGTGGGTGTGTGTGTGATCGATATCGTGTATGTGTGTGGGTGTGATCGATATCGTGTAGGTGGGTGTGTGATCAATATTGTGTGGGTGTGTGTGTGATCGATATCGTGTGTGTGTGTGTGTGTGTGTGTGTGTGTGTGTGTGTGTGTGTGTGTGTGTGTGTGTGTGTGTGTGTGTGTGTGTGTGTGTGTGATCGATATCATGTGTGTGGGTGTGTGGGTGTGATCGATATCGTGTGTGGGTGTGATCGATATCGTGTGTGTGTGTGTGATCGATATTGTGTGGGTGTGTGTGTGGGTGTGATCGATATCGTGTGGGTGGGTGTGTGATCAATATTGTGTGGGTGTGTGTGTGATCGATATCGTGTGTGTGTGATCGATATCGTGTGTGTGTGATCGATATCATGTGTGTGGGTGTGTGGGTGTGATCGATATCGTGTGTGGGTGTGATCGATATCGTGTGTGTGTGTGTGATCGATATTGTGTGGGTGTGTGTGTGGGTGTGATCGATATCGTGTGGGTGGGTGTGTGATCAATATTGTGTGGGTGTGTGTGTGATCGATATCGTGTGTGTGTGTGTGATCGATATCGTGTGTGTGTGATCGATATCATGTGTGTGGGTGTGTGGGTGTGATCGATATCGTGTGTGTGTGTGTGATCGATATCGTGTGTGTGTGTGTGATCGATATCGTGTGTGTGATCGATATCGTGTGTTTGATCGATATCGTATGTGTGTGATCGATATTGTGTGTGTGTGTGTGTGTGTGTGTGATCGATATTGTGTGTGTGTGTGTGTGTGTGTGTGTGTGTGTGTGTGTGTGTGTGTGTGATCAATATCGTGTGTGTCTGTGTGATCGATCTCGTGTGTGTGTGTGTGTGTGATCGATCTCGTGTGTGTGTGATCGATCTCGTGTGTGTGTGATCGATCTCGTGTGTGTGTGATCGATCTCGTGTGTGTGTGTGATCGATCTCGTGTGGGTGTGATCGATCTCGTGTGTGTGTGATCGATATCGTGTGGGTGTGTGTTTGATCGATATCGTGTGTGGGTGTGTGTGTGATCGATATTGTGTGGGTGTGTGTGTGATCGATATTGTGCGGGTGTGTGTGTGATCGATATTGTGTGTGTGTGTGATCGATCTCGTGTGGATATGTGTGTGTGATCGATATCGTGTGTGTGGGTGTGATCGATCTTGTGTGTGTGTGTGATCGATCCCGTGTGTGTGTGTGATCGATCTCGTGTGTGTGTGATTGATCTCGTGTGTGTGTGATCGATCTCGTGTGTGTGTGATCGATATCGTGTGTGTGTGTGTGTGTGTGTGATCGATCTCGGGAGGGTGCGTGTGTGTGTGATCGATCTCGGGAGGATGTCGTGTGTGTGATCGATCTCGGGAGGGGGTGTGTGTGTGATCGATCTCGGGTGGGTCCGTGTGTGATCGATCTCGGGAGGGTGTGTGTCTGTGATCGATCTCGTGTGTGTGTGTGTGTGTGATCGATCTCGTGTGTGTGTGTGTGTGTGATCGATCTCGTGTGTGTGTGTGTGTGTGATCGATCTCGTGTGTGTGTGTGATCGATCTCGTGTGTGTGTGTGTGTGTGTGTGATCGATCTCGTGTGTGTGTGTGTGATCGATCTCGTGTGTGTGTGTGATCGATCTCGTGTGTGTGTGTGTGATCGATTTCGTGTGTGTGTGATCGATCTCGTGTGTGTGGGTGATCGATCTCGTGTGGATATGTGTGTGTGATCGATCTCGTGTGGGTGTGTGTGTGATCGATATCGTGTGTGTGTGATCGATATCGTGTGTGTGTGATCGATCTCGTGTGTGTGTGTGATCGATCTCGTGTGTGTGATCGATCTCGTGTGTGTGATCGATCTCGTGTGTGTGTGTGTGATCGATATCGTGTGTGTGTGATCGATCTCGTGTGTGTGTGATCGATCTCGTGTGTGTGTGATCGATCTCGTGTGTGTGATCGATCTCGTGTGTGTGATCGATATCGTATGGGTGGGTGTGATCGATATCGTGTGGGTGAGTGTGTGTGTGTGTGATCGATATCGTGTGTGTGTGTGTGATCTATCTCGTGTGTGTGTGTGATCGATCTGGTGTGGGTGTGATCGATCTCGTCTGGGTATGTGTGTGTGATCGATCTCGTGTGTGTGTGTGATCGATATCGTGTGGGTGTGTGTGTGATCGATATTGTGTGTGTGTGTGTGTGATCGATATTGTGTGTGTGTGTGTGTGTGTGTGTGATCGATATCGTGTGTGTGTGATCGATATCGTGTGTGTGTGATCGATATCGTGTGTGTGTGATCGATCTCGTGTGTGTGTGATCGATATCGTGTGGGTGGGTGTGTGATCGATATCCTTTGTGTGTGCGTGATCAATCTCGTGTGTGGGTGTGTGTGTGTGATCGATATCGTGTGGGTGTGTGTGTGTGATCGATATCGTGTGTGTGTCTGTGTGATCAATATCGTGTGGGTGTGTGTGTGATCGATATCGTGTGTGTGTGTGATCGATATCGTGTGTGTGTGTGTGATCGATCTCGTGTGTGTGATCGATATTGTGTGGGTATGTGTGATCGATATCGTGTGTGTGATCGATATCGTGTGGGTGTGTGTGTGATCAATATTGTGTGTGTGTGTGTGTGATCGATATCGTGTGTGTGGGTGTGTGATCGATATCGTGTGTGTGTGTGTGTGTGTGTGTGTGTGTGTGTGTGTGTGTGTGTGTGTGTGATCGATATTGTGTGTGTGTGTGTGTGTGTGTGTGATCGATATCGTGTGTGTGTGTATGTGTGATCGATATCGTGTGGGTGGGTGTGCGATCGATATCGTGTGTGTGCGATCGATATCGTGTGTGTTTGTGATCGATATCGTGTGTGTGTGTGTGATCGATCTTGTGTGTGTGTGATCGATATCGTGTGAGTGTGTGTGTGTGATCGATCTCGTGTGTGTGTGTGTGATCGATCTCGTGTGTGTGTGTGATCGATATCGTGTGTGTGTGATCGATATCGTGTGTGTGTGATCGATATTGTGTGTGTGTGTGTGTGATCGATATCGTGTGTGTGTGTGTGATCGATATCGTGTGTGTGTGATCGATATCGTGTGTGTGTGATCGATATCGTGTGTGTGTGTGTGATCGATATCGTGTGTGTGTGCGATCGATATCGTGTGTGTGCGATCGATATCGTGTGTGTGCGATCGATATCGTGTGTGTGCGATCGATATCGTGTGTGTGCGATCGATATCGTGTGTGTGTGTGATCGATATCGTGTGTGTGTGTGATCGATATCGTGTGTGTGTGTGTGTGATCGATATTGTGTGTGTGTGTGTGATCAATATCGTGTGTGTGGGTGTGTGATCGATATCGTGTGTGTGGGTGTGTGATCGATATCGTGTGTGTGGGTGTGTGATCGATATCGTGTGTGTGTGTGATCGATATTGTGTGTGGGTGTGTGTGTGTGTGTGTGTGTGTGTGTATGTGTGATCGATATTGTGTGGGTGTGTGTGCGATCGATATCGTGTGTGTGTGTGTGATCGATCTTGTGTGTGTGTGATCGATCTCGTGTGGGTGTGTGTGTGATCGATATCGTGTGTGTGTGATCGATATCGTGTGTGATCGATATTGTGTGTGTGTGTGTGTGTATGTGTGATCAATATCGTGTGTGTGCGATCGATATCGTGTGTGTGTGATCGATATCGTGTGGGTGTGTGTGCGATCGATATCGTGTGTGTGTGTGATCGATATCGTGTGTGTGTGTGATCGATCTTGTGTGTGTGTGATCGATCTCGTGTGTGTGTGATCGATATCGTGTGTGTGTGTGATCAATATCGTGTGTGTGCGATCGATATCGTGTGTGTGCGATCGATATCGTGTGTGTGCGATCGATATCGTGTGTGTGCGATCGATATCGTGTGTGTGCGATCGATATCGTGTGTGTGCGATCGATATCGTGTGTGTGTGTGTGATCGATATCGTGTGTGTGTGATCGATATCGTGTGTGTGTGTGATCGATATCGTGTGTGTGTGTGTGATCGATATTGTGTGTGTGTGTGTGTGTGATCAATATCGTGTGTGTGGGTGTGTGATCGATATCGTGTGTGTGGGTGTGTGATCGATATCGTGTGTGTGGGTGTGTGATCGATATCGTGTGTGTGTGTGATCGATATTGTGTGTGTGTGTGTGTGTATGTGTGATCGATATTGTGTGGGTGTGTGTGCGATCGATATCGTGTGTGTGTGTGTGTGATCGATCTTGTGTGTGTGTGATCGATCTCGTGTGGGTGTGTGTGTGATCGATATCGTGTGTGTGTGATCGATATCGTGTGTGTGTGATCGATATTGTGTGTGTGTGTGTGTGTGTGTATGTGTGATCAATATCGTGTGTGTGCGATCGATATCGTGTGTGTGTGATCGATATCGTGTGGGTGTGTGTGCGATCGATATCGTGTGTGTGTGTGATCGATATTGTGTGTGTGTGTGATCGATCTTGTGTGTGTGTGATCGATCTCGTGTGGGTGTGTGTGTGTGTGATCGATATCGTGTGTGTGTGATCGATATTGTGTGTGTGTGTATGTGTGATCAATATCGTGTGTGTGCGATCGATATCGTGTGTGTGCGATCGATATTGTGTGTGTGTGTGATCGATATCGTGTGTGTGTGTGTGTGATCGATATCGTATGTGTGTGTGATCGATATTGTGTGTGTGTGTGTGTGTGTGTGTGATCGATATCGTGTGTGTGTGTGTGTGTGTGTGTGATCGATCTCGTGTGTGTGTGATCGATCTCGTGTGTGTGTGATCGATCTCGTGTGTGTGTGATCGATCTCGTGTGTGTGTGTGATCGATCTCGTGTGGGTGTGATCGATCTCGTGTGTGTGTGATCGATATCGTGTGGGTGTGTGTTTGATCGATATCGTGTGTGGGTGTGTGTGTGATCGATATTGTGTGGGTGTGTGTGTGATCGATATTGTGCGGGTGTGTGTGTGATCGATATTGTGTGTGTGTGTGATCGATCTCGTGTGGATATGTGTGTGTGATCGATATCGTGTGTGTGGGTGTGATCGATCTTGTGTGTGTGTGTGATCGATCCCGTGTGTGTGTGTGATCGATCTCGTGTGTGTGTGATTGATCTCGTGTGTGTGTGATCGATCTCGTGTGTGTGTGATCGATATCGTGTGTGTGTGTGTGTGTGTGTGATCGATCTCGGGAGGGTGCGTGTGTGTGTGATCGATCTCGGGAGGATGTCGTGTGTGTGATCGATCTCGGGAGGGGGTGTGTGTGTGATCGATCTCGGGTGGGTCCGTGTGTGATCGATCTCGGGAGGGTGTGTGTCTGTGATCGATCTCGTGTGTGTGTGTGTGTGTGATCGATCTCGTGTGTGTGTGTGTGTGTGATCGATCTCGTGTGTGTGTGTGTGTGTGATCGATCTCGTGTGTGTGTGTGATCGATCTCGTGTGTGTGTGTGTGTGTGTGTGATCGATCTCGTGTGTGTGTGTGTGATCGATCTCGTGTGTGTGTGTGATCGATCTCGTGTGTGTGTGTGTGATCGATTTCGTGTGTGTGTGATCGATCTCGTGTGTGTGGGTGATCGATCTCGTGTGGATATGTGTGTGTGATCGATCTCGTGTGGGTGTGTGTGTGATCGATATCGTGTGTGTGTGATCGATATCGTGTGTGTGTGATCGATCTCGTGTGTGTGTGTGATCGATCTCGTGTGTGTGATCGATCTCGTGTGTGTGATCGATCTCGTGTGTGTGTGTGTGATCGATATCGTGTGTGTGTGATCGATCTCGTGTGTGTGTGATCGATCTCGTGTGTGTGTGATCGATCTCGTGTGTGTGATCGATCTCGTGTGTGTGATCGATATCGTATGGGTGGGTGTGATCGATATCGTGTGGGTGAGTGTGTGTGTGTGTGATCGATATCGTGTGTGTGTGTGTGATCTATCTCGTGTGTGTGTGTGATCGATCTGGTGTGGGTGTGATCGATCTCGTCTGGGTATGTGTGTGTGATCGATCTCGTGTGTGTGTGTGATCGATATCGTGTGGGTGTGTGTGTGATCGATATTGTGTGTGTGTGTGTGTGATCGATATTGTGTGTGTGTGTGTGTGTGTGTGTGATCGATATCGTGTGTGTGTGATCGATATCGTGTGTGTGTGATCGATATCGTGTGTGTGTGATCGATCTCGTGTGTGTGTGATCGATATCGTGTGGGTGGGTGTGTGATCGATATCCTTTGTGTGTGCGTGATCAATCTCGTGTGTGGGTGTGTGTGTGTGATCGATATCGTGTGGGTGTGTGTGTGTGATCGATATCGTGTGTGTGTCTGTGTGATCAATATCGTGTGGGTGTGTGTGTGATCGATATCGTGTGTGTGTGTGATCGATATCGTGTGTGTGTGTGTGATCGATCTCGTGTGTGTGATCGATATTGTGTGGGTATGTGTGATCGATATCGTGTGTGTGATCGATATCGTGTGGGTGTGTGTGTGATCAATATTGTGTGTGTGTGTGTGTGATCGATATCGTGTGTGTGGGTGTGTGATCGATATCGTGTGTGTGTGTGTGTGTGTGTGTGTGTGTGTGTGTGTGTGTGTGTGTGTGTGTGTGATCGATATTGTGTGTGTGTGTGTGTGTGTGTGTGATCGATATCGTGTGTGTGTGTATGTGTGATCGATATCGTGTGGGTGGGTGTGCGATCGATATCGTGTGTGTGCGATCGATATCGTGTGTGTTTGTGATCGATATCGTGTGTGTGTGTGTGATCGATCTTGTGTGTGTGTGATCGATATCGTGTGAGTGTGTGTGTGTGATCGATCTCGTGTGTGTGTGTGTGATCGATCTCGTGTGTGTGTGTGATCGATATCGTGTGTGTGTGATCGATATCGTGTGTGTGTGATCGATATTGTGTGTGTGTGTGTGTGATCGATATCGTGTGTGTGTGTGTGATCGATATCGTGTGTGTGTGATCGATATCGTGTGTGTGTGATCGATATCGTGTGTGTGTGTGTGATCGATATCGTGTGTGTGTGTGATCAATATCGTGTGTGTGCGATCGATATCGTGTGTGTGCGATCGATATCGTGTGTGTGCGATCGATATCGTGTGTGTGCGATCGATATCGTGTGTGTGCGATCGATATCGTGTGTGTGTGTGATCGATATCGTGTGTGTGTGTGATCGATATCGTGTGTGTGTGTGTGTGATCGATATTGTGTGTGTGTGTGTGATCAATATCGTGTGTGTGGGTGTGTGATCGATATCGTGTGTGTGGGTGTGTGATCGATATCGTGTGTGTGGGTGTGTGATCGATATCGTGTGTGTGTGTGATCGATATTGTGTGTGGGTGTGTGTGTGTGTGTGTGTGTGTGTGTATGTGTGATCGATATTGTGTGGGTGTGTGTGCGATCGATATCGTGTGTGTGTGTGTGATCGATCTTGTGTGTGTGTGATCGATCTCGTGTGGGTGTGTGTGTGATCGATATCGTGTGTGTGTGATCGATATCGTGTGTGATCGATATTGTGTGTGTGTGTGTGTGTATGTGTGATCAATATCGTGTGTGTGCGATCGATATCGTGTGTGTGTGATCGATATCGTGTGGGTGTGTGTGCGATCGATATCGTGTGTGTGTGTGATCGATATCGTGTGTGTGTGTGATCGATCTTGTGTGTGTGTGATCGATCTCGTGTGTGTGTGATCGATATCGTGTGTGTGTGTGATCAATATCGTGTGTGTGCGATCGATATCGTGTGTGTGCGATCGATATCGTGTGTGTGCGATCGATATCGTGTGTGTGCGATCGATATCGTGTGTGTGCGATCGATATCGTGTGTGTGCGATCGATATCGTGTGTGTGTGTGTGATCGATATCGTGTGTGTGTGATCGATATCGTGTGTGTGTGTGATCGATATCGTGTGTGTGTGTGTGATCGATATTGTGTGTGTGTGTGTGTGTGATCAATATCGTGTGTGTGGGTGTGTGATCGATATCGTGTGTGTGGGTGTGTGATCGATATCGTGTGTGTGGGTGTGTGATCGATATCGTGTGTGTGTGTGATCGATATTGTGTGTGTGTGTGTGTGTATGTGTGATCGATATTGTGTGGGTGTGTGTGCGATCGATATCGTGTGTGTGTGTGTGTGATCGATCTTGTGTGTGTGTGATCGATCTCGTGTGGGTGTGTGTGTGATCGATATCGTGTGTGTGTGATCGATATCGTGTGTGTGTGATCGATATTGTGTGTGTGTGTGTGTGTGTGTATGTGTGATCAATATCGTGTGTGTGCGATCGATATCGTGTGTGTGTGATCGATATCGTGTGGGTGTGTGTGCGATCGATATCGTGTGTGTGTGTGATCGATATTGTGTGTGTGTGTGATCGATCTTGTGTGTGTGTGATCGATCTCGTGTGGGTGTGTGTGTGTGTGATCGATATCGTGTGTGTGTGATCGATATTGTGTGTGTGTGTATGTGTGATCAATATCGTGTGTGTGCGATCGATATCGTGTGTGTGCGATCGATATTGTGTGTGTGTGTGATCGATATCGTGTGTGTGTGTGTGTGATCGATATCGTATGTGTGTGTGATCGATATTGTGTGTGTGTGTGTGTGTGTGTGTGATCGATATCGTGTGTGTGTGTGTGTGTGTGTGTGTGTGTGTGTGTGTGTGTGTGTGTGTGTGTGTGTGTGTGTGTGTATGTGTGATCGATATCGTGTGGGTGTGTGTGCGATCGATATCGTGTGTGTGTGTGATCGATATCGTGTGTGTGATCGATCTTGTGTGTGTGTGATTGATCTCGTGTGGGTGTCTGTGTGTGTGATCGATATCGTGTGTGTGTGATCGATATTGTGTGTGTGTGTGTATGTGTGATCAATATCGTGTGTGTGCGATCGATATCGTGTGTGTGCGATCGATATCGTGTGTGTGCGATCGATATCGTGTGTGCGATCGATATCGTGTGTGTGCGATCGATATCGTGTGTGTGTGTGATCGATCTCGTGTGGGTGTGTGTGTGATCGATCTCGTGTGGGTATGTGTGTGTGTGATCGATATCATGTGTGTGTGATCGATATCGTGTGTGTGTGTGATCGATATCGTGTGTGTGTGATCGATATCGTGTGTGTGTGTGATCGATATCGTGTGTGTGTGTGATCGATATCGTGTGTGTGTGTGATCGATATCGTGTGTGTGTGATCGATATCGTGTGTGTGTGATCGATATCGTGTGTGTGTGTGTGATCGATATCGTGTGTGTGTGTGTGTGATTGATATCGTGTGTGTGTGTGTGATCGATATTGGGTGTGCGATCGATATCGTGTGTGTTTGTGATCGATATCGTGTGTGTGTGTGATCGATCTTGTGTGTGTGTGATCGATATCGTGTGGGTGTGTGTGTGTGATCGATCTCGTGTGTGTGTGTGTGTGATCGATATCGTGTGTGTGTGATCGATATCGTGTGTGTGTGATCGATATTGTGTGTGTGTGTGTGTGATCGATATCGTGTGTGTGTGTGTGATCGATATCGTGTGTGTGTGTGATCGATATCGTGTGTGTGTGATCGATATCGTGTGTGTGCGATCGATATCGTGTGTGTGCGATCGATATCGTGTGTGTGCGATCGATATCGTGTGTGTGTGTGATCGATATCGTGTGTGTGTGTGATCGATATCGTGTGTGTGTGTGTGATCGATATTGTGTGTGTGTGTGTGATCGATATCGTGTGTGTGGGTGTGTGATCGATATCGTGTGTGTGGGTGTGTGATCGATATCGTGTGTGTGGGTGTGTGATCGATATCGTGTGTGTGTGTGATCGATATTGTGTGTGGGTGTGTGTGTGTGTGTGTGTGTATGTGTGATCGATATTGTGTGGGTGTGTGTGCGATCGATATCGTGTGTGTGTGTGTGTGATCGATCTTGTGTGTGTGTGATCAATCTCGTGTGGGTGTGTGTGTGATCGATATCGTGTGTGTGTGATCGATATCGTGTGTGTGTGATCGATATTGTGTGTGTGTGTGTGTGTGAGATCAATATCGTGTGTGTGCGATCGATATCGTGTGTGTGTGATCGATATCGTGTGGGTGTGTGTGCGATCGATATCGTGTGTGTGTGTGATCGATATCGTGTGTGTGTGTGATCGATCTTGTGTGTGTGTGATCGATCTCGTGTGTGTGTGATCGATATCGTGTGTGTGTGTGATCAATATCGTGTGTGTGCGATCGATATCGTGTGTGTGTGATCGATATCGTGTGTGTGTGTGATCGATATCGTGTGTGTGTGTGTGATCGATATCGTGTGTGTGTGTGTGATCGATATCGTGTGTGTGTGTGTGATCGATATCGTGTGTGTGGGTGTGTGATCGATATCGTGTGTGTGGGTGTGTGATCGATATCGTGTGTGTGGGTGTGTGATCGATATCGTGTGTGTGTGTGATCGATATTGTGTGTGTGTGTGTGTGTGGGTGTGGGTGTGTGTGTGGGTGTGTGTGTGGGTGTGTGTGTGTATGTGTATGTGTGATCGATATTGTGTGGGTGTGTGTGCGATCGATATCGTGTGTGTGTGTGTGTGTGATCGATCTTGTGTGTGTGTGTGATCGATCTCGTGTGGGTGTGTGTGTGATCGATATCGTGTGTGTGTGATCGATATCGTGTGTGTGTGATCGATATTGTGTGTGTGTGTGTGTGTATGTGTGATCAATATCGTGTGTGTGCGATCGATATCGTGTGTGTGTGATCGATATCGTGTGGGTGTGTGTGCGATCGATATCGTGTGTGTGTGTGTGATCGATATCGTGTGTGTGTGTGATCGATCTTGTGTGTGTGTGATCGATCTCGTGTGGGTGTGTGTGTGTGTGTGATCGATATCGTGTGTGTGTGATCGATATTGTGTGTGTGTGTATGTGTGATCAATATCGTGTGTGTGCGATCGATATCGTGTGTGTGCGATCGATATTGTGTGTGTGTGTGATCGATATCGTGTGTGTGTGTGATCGATATTGTGTGTGTGTGTGTGTGTGTGATCGATATCGTGTGTGTGTGTGTGTGTGTGTGTGTGTGTGTATGTGTGATCGATATCGTGTGGGTGTGTGTGCGATCGATATCGTGTGTGTGTGTGATCGATATCGTGTGTGTGATCGATCTTGTGTGTGTGTGATTGATCTCGTGTGGGTGTCTGTGTGTATGATCGATATCGTGTGTGTGTGATCGATATTGTGTGTGTGTGTGTATGTGTGATCAATATCGTGTGTGTGCGATCGATATCGTGTGTGTGCGATCGATATCGTGTGTGTGCGATCGATATCGTGTGTGTGTGATCGATATCGTGTGTGTGTGATCGATATCGTGTGTGTGTGTGTGATCGATATCGTGTGTGTGTGTGATCAATATCGTGTGTGTGCGATCGATATCGTGTGTGTGCGATCGATATCGTGTGTGTGCGATCGATATCGTGTGTGTGCGATCGATATCGTGTGTGTGCGATCGATATCGTGTGTGTGTGTGATCGATATCGTGTGTGTGTGTGATCGATATCGTGTGTGTGTGTGTGTGATCGATATTGTGTGTGTGTGTGTGATCAATATCGTGTGTGTGGGTGTGTGATCGATATCGTGTGTGTGGGTGTGTGATCGATATCGTGTGTGTGTGATCGATATCGTGTGTGTGTGTGATCGATATCGTGTGTGTGTGATCGATATCGTGTGTGTGTGTGATCGATATCGTGTGTGTGTGTGATCGATATCGTGTGTGTGTGTGATCGATATCGTGTGTGTGTGATCGATATCGTGTGTGTGTGATCGATATCGTGTGTGTGTGTGTGATCGATATCGTGTGTGTGTGTGTGTGATTGATATCGTGTGTGTGTGTGTGATCGATATTGGGTGTGCGATCGATATCGTGTGTGTTTGTGATCGATATCGTGTGTGTGTGTGATCGATCTTGTGTGTGTGTGATCGATATCGTGTGGGTGTGTGTGTGTGATCGATCTCGTGTGTGTGTGTGTGTGATCGATATCGTGTGTGTGTGATCGATATCGTGTGTGTGTGATCGATATTGTGTGTGTGTGTGTGTGATCGATATCGTGTGTGTGTGTGTGATCGATATCGTGTGTGTGTGTGATCGATATCGTGTGTGTGTGATCGATATCGTGTGTGTGCGATCGATATCGTGTGTGTGCGATCGATATCGTGTGTGTGCGATCGATATCGTGTGTGTGTGTGATCGATATCGTGTGTGTGTGTGATCGATATCGTGTGTGTGTGTGTGATCGATATTGTGTGTGTGTGTGTGATCGATATCGTGTGTGTGGGTGTGTGATCGATATCGTGTGTGTGGGTGTGTGATCGATATCGTGTGTGTGGGTGTGTGATCGATATCGTGTGTGTGTGTGATCGATATTGTGTGTGGGTGTGTGTGTGTGTGTGTGTGTATGTGTGATCGATATTGTGTGGGTGTGTGTGCGATCGATATCGTGTGTGTGTGTGTGTGATCGATCT
>NW_027453952.1:20000-25000 GCF_040206685.1 Ascaphus truei | reverse complement strand
TGTGATCGATATTGTGTGTGTGTGTGTGTGTATGTGTGATCGATATTGTGTGGGTGTGTGTGCGATCGATATCGTGTGTGTGTGTGTGTGATCGATCTTGTGTGTGTGTGATCGATCTCGTGTGGGTGTGTGTGTGATCGATATCGTGTGTGTGTGATCGATATCGTGTGTGTGTGATCGATATTGTGTGTGTGTGTGTGTGTGTGTATGTGTGATCAATATCGTGTGTGTGCGATCGATATCGTGTGTGTGTGATCGATATCGTGTGGGTGTGTGTGCGATCGATATCGTGTGTGTGTGTGATCGATATTGTGTGTGTGTGTGATCGATCTTGTGTGTGTGTGATCGATCTCGTGTGGGTGTGTGTGTGTGTGATCGATATCGTGTGTGTGTGATCGATATTGTGTGTGTGTGTATGTGTGATCAATATCGTGTGTGTGCGATCGATATCGTGTGTGTGCGATCGATATTGTGTGTGTGTGTGATCGATATCGTGTGTGTGTGTGTGTGATCGATATCGTATGTGTGTGTGATCGATATTGTGTGTGTGTGTGTGTGTGTGTGTGTGATCGATATCGTGTGTGTGTGTGTGTGTGTGTGTGTGTGTGTGTGTGTGTGTGTGTGTGTGTATGTGTGATCGATATCGTGTGGGTGTGTGTGCGATCGATATCGTGTGTGTGTGCGATCGATATCGTGTGTGTGTGTGATCGATATCGTGTGTGTGATCGATCTTGTGTGTGTGTGATTGATCTCGTGTGGGTGTCTGTGTGTGTGATCGATATCGTGTGTGTGTGATCGATATTGTGTGTGTGTGTGTATGTGTGATCAATATCGTGTGTGTGCGATCGATATCGTGTGTGTGCGATCGATATCGTGTGTGTGCGATCGATATCGTGTGTGCGATCGATATCGTGTGTGTGCGATCGATATCGTGTGTGTGTGTGATCGATCTCGTGTGGGTGTGTGTGTGATCGATCTCGTGTGGGTATGTGTGTGTGTGATCGATATCATGTGTGTGTGATCGATATCGTGTGTGTGTGTGATCGATATCGTGTGTGTGTGATCGATATCGTGTGTGTGTGTGATCGATATCGTGTGTGTGTGTGATCGATATCGTGTGTGTGTGTGATCGATATCGTGTGTGTGTGATCGATATCGTGTGTGTGTGATCGATATCGTGTGTGTGTGTGTGATCGATATCGTGTGTGTGTGTGTGTGATTGATATCGTGTGTGTGTGTGTGATCGATATTGGGTGTGCGATCGATATCGTGTGTGTTTGTGATCGATATCGTGTGTGTGTGTGATCGATCTTGTGTGTGTGTGATCGATATCGTGTGGGTGTGTGTGTGTGATCGATCTCGTGTGTGTGTGTGTGTGATCGATATCGTGTGTGTGTGATCGATATCGTGTGTGTGTGATCGATATTGTGTGTGTGTGTGTGTGATCGATATCGTGTGTGTGTGTGTGATCGATATCGTGTGTGTGTGTGATCGATATCGTGTGTGTGTGATCGATATCGTGTGTGTGCGATCGATATCGTGTGTGTGCGATCGATATCGTGTGTGTGCGATCGATATCGTGTGTGTGTGTGATCGATATCGTGTGTGTGTGTGATCGATATCGTGTGTGTGTGTGTGATCGATATTGTGTGTGTGTGTGTGATCGATATCGTGTGTGTGGGTGTGTGATCGATATCGTGTGTGTGGGTGTGTGATCGATATCGTGTGTGTGGGTGTGTGATCGATATCGTGTGTGTGTGTGATCGATATTGTGTGTGGGTGTGTGTGTGTGTGTGTATGTGTGATCGATATTGTGTGGGTGTGTGTGCGATCGATATCGTGTGTGTGTGTGTGTGATCGATCTTGTGTGTGTGTGATCAATCTCGTGTGGGTGTGTGTGTGATCGATATCGTGTGTGTGTGATCGATATCGTGTGTGTGTGATCGATATTGTGTGTGTGTGTGTGTGTGAGATCAATATCGTGTGTGTGCGATCGATATCGTGTGTGTGTGATCGATATCGTGTGGGTGTGTGTGCGATCGATATCGTGTGTGTGTGTGATCGATATCGTGTGTGTGTGTGATCGATCTTGTGTGTGTGTGATCGATCTCGTGTGTGTGTGATCGATATCGTGTGTGTGTGTGATCAATATCGTGTGTGTGCGATCGATATCGTGTGTGTGTGATCGATATCGTGTGTGTGTGTGATCGATATCGTGTGTGTGTGTGTGATCGATATCGTGTGTGTGTGTGTGATCGATATCGTGTGTGTGTGTGTGATCGATATCGTGTGTGTGGGTGTGTGATCGATATCGTGTGTGTGGGTGTGTGATCGATATCGTGTGTGTGGGTGTGTGATCGATATCGTGTGTGTGTGTGATCGATATTGTGTGTGTGTGTGTGTGTGGGTGTGGGTGTGTGTGTGGGTGTGTGTGTGGGTGTGTGTGTGTATGTGTATGTGTGATCGATATTGTGTGGGTGTGTGTGCGATCGATATCGTGTGTGTGTGTGTGTGTGATCGATCTTGTGTGTGTGTGTGATCGATCTCGTGTGGGTGTGTGTGTGATCGATATCGTGTGTGTGTGATCGATATCGTGTGTGTGTGATCGATATTGTGTGTGTGTGTGTGTGTATGTGTGATCAATATCGTGTGTGTGCGATCGATATCGTGTGTGTGTGATCGATATCGTGTGGGTGTGTGTGCGATCGATATCGTGTGTGTGTGTGTGATCGATATCGTGTGTGTGTGTGATCGATCTTGTGTGTGTGTGATCGATCTCGTGTGGGTGTGTGTGTGTGTGTGATCGATATCGTGTGTGTGTGATCGATATTGTGTGTGTGTGTATGTGTGATCAATATCGTGTGTGTGCGATCGATATCGTGTGTGTGCGATCGATATTGTGTGTGTGTGTGATCGATATCGTGTGTGTGTGTGATCGATATTGTGTGTGTGTGTGTGTGTGTGATCGATATCGTGTGTGTGTGTGTGTGTGTGTGTGTGTGTGTATGTGTGATCGATATCGTGTGGGTGTGTGTGCGATCGATATCGTGTGTGTGTGTGATCGATATCGTGTGTGTGATCGATCTTGTGTGTGTGTGATTGATCTCGTGTGGGTGTCTGTGTGTATGATCGATATCGTGTGTGTGTGATCGATATTGTGTGTGTGTGTGTATGTGTGATCAATATCGTGTGTGTGCGATCGATATCGTGTGTGTGCGATCGATATCGTGTGTGTGCGATCGATATCGTGTGTGTGCGATCGATATCGTGTGTGTGCGATCGATATCGTGTGTGCGATCGATATCGTGTGTGTGCGATCGATATCGTGTGTGTGTGTGATCGATCTCGTGTGGGTGTGTGTGTGATCGATCTCGTGTGGGTATGTGTGTGTGTGATCGATATCATGTGTGTGTGATCGATATCGTGTGTGTGTGATCGATATCGTGTGTGTGATCGATATTGTGTGTGTGTGTGTATGTGTGATCAATATCGTGTGTGTGCGATCGATATCGTGTGTGTGCGATCGATATCGTGTGTGTGCGATCGATATCGTGTGTGTGCGATCGATATCGTGTGTGTGCGATCGATATCGTGTGTGTGCGATCGATATCGTGTGTGTGCGATCGATATCGTGTGTGTGTGATCGATATTGTGTGTGTGTGTATGTGTGATCAATATCGTGTGTGTGCGATCGATATCGTGTGTGTGCGATCGATATTGTGTGTGTGTGTGATCGATATCGTGTGTGTGTGTGATCGATATTGTGTGTGTGTGTGATCGATATTGTGTGTGTGTGTGTGTGTGATCGATATCGTGTGTGTGTGTGTGTGTGTGTGTGTATGTGTGATCGATATCGTGTGGGTGTGTGTGCGATCGATATCGTGTGTGTGTGTGATCGATATCGTGTGTGTGATCGATCTTGTGTGTGTGTGATTGATCTCGTGTGGGTGTCTGTGTGTATGATCGATATCGTGTGTGTGTGATCGATATTGTGTGTGTGTGTGTATGTGTGATCGATATCGTGTGTGTGCGATCGATATCGTGTGTGTGCGATCGATATCGTGTGTGTGCGATCGATATCGTGTGTGTGCGATCGATATCGTGTGTGTGCGATCGATATCGTGTGTGTGCGATCGATATCGTGTGTGTGCGATCGATATCGTGTGTGTGCGATCGATATCGTGTGTGTGTGTGATCGATCTCGTGTGGGTGTGTGTGTGATCGATCTCGTGTGGGTATGTGTGTGTGTGATCGATATCGTGTGTGTGTGATCGATATCGTGTGTGTGATCGATATCGTGTGTGTGTGTGTGATCGATATCGTGTGTGTGTGTGATCGATATCGTGTGTGTGTGTGATCGATATCGTGTGTGTGTGTGATCGATATCGTGTGTGTGTGATCGATATCGTGTGTGTGTGATCGATATCGTGTGTGTGTGATCGATATCGTGTGTGTGTGATCGATATCGTGTGTGTGTGTGTGATCGATATCGTGTGTGTGTGTGATCGATATCGTGTGTGTGTGTGTGTGATCGATATCGTGTGTGTGTGTGTGATCGATATCGTGTGTGTGTGTGTGATCGATATCGTGTGTGTGTGTGTGATCGATCTCGTGTGTGTGTGATCGATATCGTGTGTGTGTGATCGATATCGTGTGGGTGTGTGTGTGATCGATATCGTGTGTGATCGATCTCGTGTGTGTGTGATCGATATCGTGTGGGTGTGATCGATATCGTGTGTGTGTGATCGATATCGTGTGTGTGTGTGATCGATATCGTGTGTGTGTGTGATCGATATCGTGTGTGTGTGATCGATATCGTGTGTGTGTGATCGATATCGTGTGTGTGTGATCGATATCGTGTGTGTGTGATCGATATCGTGTGTGTGTGATCGATACGTGTGGGTGTGGGTGTGTGTGTGTGATCGATATCGTGTGTGTGGGTGTGTGTGTGTGTGATCGATCTCGGGAGGGTGCGTGTGTGTGGGCGAGGGCTCTCTCTC
>NW_027453952.1:0-15000 GCF_040206685.1 Ascaphus truei | reverse complement strand
GGGGCCGCGTCCCACACAGTCTGTCCCTCCCACCGCAGGGCGAGACGTACAGAGCGGGGCCGCGTCCCACACAGTCTGTCCCTCCCACCGCAGGGCGAGACGTACAGAGCGGGGCCGCGTCCCACACAGTCTGTCCCTCCCACCGCAGGGCGAGACGTACAGAGCGGGGCCGCGTCCCACACAGTCTGTCCCTCCCACCGCAGGGCGAGACGTACAGAGCGGGGCCGCGTCCCACACAGTCTGTCCCTCCCACCGCAGGGCGAGACGTACAGAGCGGGGCCGCGTCCCGACACAGTCTGTCCCTCCCACCGCAGGGCGAGACGTACAGAGCGGGGGCCGCGTCCCACACAGTCTGTCCCTCCCACCGCAGGGCGAGACGTACAGAGCGGGGCCGCGTCCCACACAGTCTGTCCCTCCCACCGCAGGGCGAGACGTACAGAGCGGGGCCGCGTCCCACACAGTCTGTCCCTCCCACCGCAGGGCGAGACGTACAGAGCGGGGCCGCGTCCCACACAGTCTGTCCCTCCCACCGCAGGGCGAGACGTACAGAGCGGGGCCGCGTCCCACACAGTCTGTCCCTCCCACCGCAGGGCGAGACGTACAGAGCGGGGCCGCGTCCCACACAGTCTGTCCCTCCCACCGCAGGGCGAGACGTACAGAGCGGGGCCGCGTCCCCACACAGTCTGTCCCTCCCACCGCAGGGCGAGACGTACAGAGCGGGGCCGCGTCCCACACAGTCTGTCCCTCCCACCGCAGGGCGAGACGTACAGAGCGGGGCCGCGTCCCACACAGTCTGTCCCTCCCACCGCAGGGCGAGACGTACAGAGCGGGGCCGCGTCCCACACAGTCTGTCCCTCCCACCGCAGGGCGAGACGTACAGAGCGGGGCCGCGTCCCACACAGTCTGTCCCTCCCACCGCAGGGCGAGACGTACAGAGCGGGGCCGCGTCCCACACAGTCTGTCCCTCCCACCGCAGGGCGAGACGTACAGAGCGGGGCCGCGTCCCACACAGTCTGTCCCTCCCACCGCAGGGCGAGACGTACAGAGCGGGGCCGCGTCCCACACAGTCTGTCCCTCCCACCGCAGGGCGAGACGTACAGAGCGGGGCCGCGTCCCACACAGTCTGTCCCTCCCACCGCAGGGCGAGACGTACAGAGCGGGGCCGCGTCCCACACAGTCTGTCCCTCCCACCGCAGGGCGAGACGTACAGAGCGGGGCCGCGTCCCACACAGTCTGTCCCTCCCACCGCAGGGCGAGACGTACAGAGCGGGGCCGCGTCCCACACAGTCTGTCCCTCCCACCGCAGGGCGAGACGTACAGAGCGGGGCCGCGTCCCACACAGTCTGTCCCTCCCACCGCAGGGCGAGACGTACAGAGCGGGGCCGCGTCCCACACAGTCTGTCCCTCCCACCGCAGGGCGAGACGTACAGAGCGGGGCCGCGTCCCACACAGTCTGTCCCTCCCACCGCAGGGCGAGACGTACAGAGCGGGGCCGCGTCCCACACAGTCTGTCCCTCCCACCGCAGGGCGAGACGTACAGAGCGGGGCCGCGTCCCACACAGTCTGTCCCTCCCACCGCAGGGCGAGACGTACAGAGCGGGGCCGCGTCCCACACAGTCTGTCCCTCCCACCGCAGGGCGAGACGTACAGAGCGGGGCCGGCGTCCCACACAGTCTGTCCCTCCCACCGCAGGGCGAGACGTACAGAGCGGGGCCGCGTCCCACACAGTCTGTCCCTCCCACCGCAGGGCGAGACGTACAGAGCGGGGCCGCGTCCCACACAGTCTGTCCCTCCCACCGCAGGGCGAGACGTACAGAGCGGGGCCGCGTCCCACACAGTCTGTCCCTCCCACCGCAGGGCGAGACGTACAGAGCGGGGCCGCGTCCCACACAGTCTGTCCCTCCCACCGCAGGGCGAGACGTACAGAGCGGGGCCGCGTCCCACACAGTCTGTCCCTCCCACCGCAGGGCGAGACGTACAGAGCGGGGCCGCGTCCCACACAGTCTGTCCCTCCCACCGCAGGGCGAGACGTACAGAGCGGGGCCGCGTCCCACACAGTCTGTCCCTCCCACCGCAGGGCGAGACGTACAGAGCGGGGCCGCGTCCCACACAGTCTGTCCCTCCCACCGCAGGGGCGAGACGTACAGAGCGGGGCCGCGTCCCACACAGTCTGTCCCTCCCACCGCAGGGCGAGACGTACAGAGCGGGGCCGCGTCCCCACACAGTCTGTCCCTCCCACCGCAGGGCGAGACGTACAGAGCGGGGCCGCGTCCCACACAGTCTGTCCCTCCCACCGCAGGGCGAGACGTACAGAGCGGGGCCGCGTCCCACACAGTCTGTCCCTCCCACCGCAGGGCGAGACGTACAGAGCGGGGCCGCGTCCCACACAGTCTGTCCCTCCCACCGCAGGGCGAGACGTACAGAGCGGGGCCGCGTCCCACACAGTCTGTCCCTCCCACCGCAGGGCGAGACGTACAGAGCGGGGCCGCGTCCCACACAGTCTGTCCCCTCCCACCGCAGGGCGAGACGTACAGAGCGGGGCCGCGTCCCACACAGTCTGTCCCTCCCACCGCAGGGCGAGACGTACAGAGCGGGGCCGCGTCCCACACAGTCTGTCCCCTCCCACCGCAGGGCGAGACGTACAGAGCGGGGCCGCGTCCCACACAGTCTGTCCCTCCCACCGCAGGGCGAGACGTACAGAGCGGGGCCGCGTCCCACACAGTCTGTCCCTCCCACCGCAGGGCGAGACGTACAGAGCGGGGCCGCGTCCCACACAGTCTGTCCCTCCCACCGCAGGGCGAGACGTACAGAGCGGGGCCGCGTCCCACACAGTCTGTCCCTCCCACCGCAGGGCGAGACGTACAGAGCGGGGCCGCGTCCCACACAGTCTGTCCCTCCCACCGCAGGGCGAGACGTACAGAGCGGGGCCGCGTCCCACACAGTCTGTCCCTCCCACCGCAGGGCGAGACGTACAGAGCGGGGCCGCGTCCCACACAGTCTGTCCCTCCCACCGCAGGGCGAGACGTACAGAGCGGGGCCGCGTCCCACACAGTCTGTCCCTCCCACCGCAGGGCGAGACGTACAGAGCGGGGCCGCGTCCCACACAGTCTGTCCCTCCCACCGCAGGGCGAGACGTACAGAGCGGGGCCGCGTCCCACACAGTCTGTCCCTCCCACCGCAGGGCGAGACGTACAGAGCGGGGCCGCGTCCCACACAGTCTGTCCCTCCCACCGCAGGGCGAGACGTACAGAGCGGGGCCGCGTCCCACACAGTCTGTCCCTCCCACCGCAGGGCGAGACGTACAGAGCGGGGCCGCGTCCCACACAGTCTGTCCCTCCCACCGCAGGGCGAGACGTACAGAGCGGGGCCGCGTCCCACACAGTCTGTCCCTCCCACCGCAGGGCGAGACGTACAGAGCGGGGCCGCGTCCCACACAGTCTGTCCCTCCCACCGCAGGGCGAGACGTACAGAGCGGGGCCGCGTCCCACACAGTCTGTCCCTCCCACCGCAGGGCGAGACGTACAGAGCGGGGCCGCGTCCCACACAGTCTGTCCCTCCCACCGCAGGGCGAGACGTACAGAGCGGGGCCGCGTCCCACACAGTCTGTCCCTCCCACCGCAGGGCGAGACGTACAGAGCGGGGCCGCGTCCCACACAGTCTGTCCCTCCCACCGCAGGGCGAGACGTACAGAGCGGGGCCGCGTCCCACACAGTCTGTCCCTCCCACCGCAGGGCGAGACGTACAGAGCGGGGCCGCGTCCCACACAGTCTGTCCCTCCCACCGCAGGGCGAGACGTACAGAGCGGGGCCGCGTCCCACACAGTCTGTCCCTCCCACCGCAGGGCGAGACGTACAGAGCGGGGCCGCGTCCCACACAGTCTGTCCCTCCCACCGCAGGGCGAGACGTACAGAGCGGGGCCGCGTCCCACACAGTCTGTCCCTCCCACCGCAGGGCGAGACGTACAGAGCGGGGCCGCGTCCCACACAGTCTGTCCCTCCCACCGCAGGGCGAGACGTACAGAGCGGGGCCGCGTCCCACACAGTCTGTCCCTCCCACCGCAGGGCGAGACGTACAGAGCGGGGCCGCGTCCCACACAGTCTGTCCCTCCCACCGCAGGGCGAGACGTACAGAGCGGGGCCGCGTCCCACACAGTCTGTCCCTCCCACCGCAGGGCGAGACGTACAGAGCGGGGCCGCGTCCCACACAGTCTGTCCCTCCCACCGCAGGGCGAGACGTACAGAGCGGGGCCGCGTCCCACACAGTCTGTCCCTCCCACCGCAGGGCGAGACGTACAGAGCGGGGCCGCGTCCCACACAGTCTGTCCCTCCCACCGCAGGGCGAGACGTACAGAGCGGGGCCGCGTCCCACACAGTCTGTCCCTCCCACCGCAGGGCGAGACGTACAGAGCGGGGCCGCGTCCCACACAGTCTGTCCCTCCCACCGCAGGGCGAGACGTACAGAGCGGGGCCGCGTCCCACACAGTCTGTCCCTCCCACCGCAGGGCGAGACGTACAGAGCGGGGCCGCGTCCCACACAGTCTGTCCCTCCCACCGCAGGGCGAGACGTACAGAGCGGGGCCGCGTCCCACACAGTCTGTCCCTCCCACCGCAGGGCGAGACGTACAGAGCGGGGCCGCGTCCCACACAGTCTGTCCCTCCCACCGCAGGGCGAGACGTACAGAGCGGGGCCGCGTCCCACACAGTCTGTCCCTCCCACCGCAGGGCGAGACGTACAGAGCGGGGCCGCGTCCCACACAGTCTGTCCCTCCCACCGCAGGGCGAGACGTACAGAGCGGGGCCGCGTCCCACACAGTCTGTCCCTCCCACCGCAGGGCGAGACGTACAGAGCGGGGCCGCGTCCCACACAGTCTGTCCCTCCCACCGCAGGGCGAGACGTACAGAGCGGGGCCGCGTCCCACACAGTCTGTCCCTCCCACCGCAGGGCGAGACGTACAGAGCGGGGCCGCGTCCCACACAGTCTGTCCCTCCCACCGCAGGGCGAGACGTACAGAGCGGGGCCGCGTCCCACACAGTCTGTCCCTCCCACCGCAGGGCGAGACGTACAGAGCGGGGCCGCGTCCCACACAGTCTGTCCCTCCCACCGCAGGGCGAGACGTACAGAGCGGGGCCGCGTCCCACACAGTCTGTCCCTCCCACCGCAGGGCGAGACGTACAGAGCGGGGCCGCGTCCCACACAGTCTGTCCCTCCCACCGCAGGGCGAGACGTACAGAGCGGGGCCGCGTCCCACACAGTCTGTCCCTCCCACCGCAGGGCGAGACGTACAGAGCGGGGCCGCGTCCCACACAGTCTGTCCCTCCCACCGCAGGGCGAGACGTACAGAGCGGGGCCGCGTCCCACACAGTCTGTCCCTCCCACCGCAGGGCGAGACGTACAGAGCGGGGCCGCGTCCCACACAGTCTGTCCCTCCCACCGCAGGGCGAGACGTACAGAGCGGGGCCGCGTCCCACACAGTCTGTCCCTCCCACCGCAGGGCGAGACGTACAGAGCGGGGCCGCGTCCCACACAGTCTGTCCCTCCCACCGCAGGGCGAGACGTACAGAGCGGGGCCGCGTCCCACACAGTCTGTCCCTCCCACCGCAGGGCGAGACGTACAGAGCGGGGCCGCGTCCCACACAGTCTGTCCCTCCCACCGCAGGGCGAGACGTACAGAGCGGGGCCGCGTCCCACACAGTCTGTCCCTCCCACCGCAGGGCGAGACGTACAGAGCGGGGCCGCGTCCCACACAGTCTGTCCCTCCCACCGCAGGGCGAGACGTACAGAGCGGGGCCGCGTCCCACACAGTCTGTCCCTCCCACCGCAGGGCGAGACGTACAGAGCGGGGCCGCGTCCCACACAGTCTGTCCCTCCCACCGCAGGGCGAGACGTACAGAGCGGGGCCGCGTCCCACACAGTCTGTCCCTCCCACCGCAGGGCGAGACGTACAGAGCGGGGCCGCGTCCCACACAGTCTGTCCCTCCCACCGCAGGGCGAGACGTACAGAGCGGGGCCGCGTCCCACACAGTCTGTCCCTCCCACCGCAGGGCGAGACGTACAGAGCGGGGCCGCGTCCCACACAGTCTGTCCCTCCCACCGCAGGGCGAGACGTACAGAGCGGGGCCGCGTCCCACACAGTCTGTCCCTCCCACCGCAGGGCGAGACGTACAGAGCGGGGCCGCGTCCCACACAGTCTGTCCCTCCCACCGCAGGGCGAGACGTACAGAGCGGGGCCGCGTCCCACACAGTCTGTCCCTCCCACCGCAGGGCGAGACGTACAGAGCGGGGCCGCGTCCCACACAGTCTGTCCCTCCCACCGCAGGGCGAGACGTACAGAGCGGGGCCGCGTCCCACACAGTCTGTCCCTCCCACCGCAGGGCGAGACGTACAGAGCGGGGCCGCGTCCCACACAGTCTGTCCCTCCCACCGCAGGGCGAGACGTACAGAGCGGGGCCGCGTCCCACACAGTCTGTCCCTCCCACCGCAGGGCGAGACGTACAGAGCGGGGCCGCGTCCCACACAGTCTGTCCCTCCCACCGCAGGGCGAGACGTACAGAGCGGGGCCGCGTCCCACACAGTCTGTCCCTCCCACCGCAGGGCGAGACGTACAGAGCGGGGCCGCGTCCCACACAGTCTGTCCCTCCCACCGCAGGGCGAGACGTACAGAGCGGGGCCGCGTCCCACACAGTCTGTCCCTCCCACCGCAGGGCGAGACGTACAGAGCGGGGCCGCGTCCCACACAGTCTGTCCCTCCCACCGCAGGGCGAGACGTACAGAGCGGGGCCGCGTCCCACACAGTCTGTCCCTCCCACCGCAGGGCGAGACGTACAGAGCGGGGCCGCGTCCCACACAGTCTGTCCCTCCCACCGCAGGGCGAGACGTACAGAGCGGGGCCGCGTCCCACACAGTCTGTCCCTCCCACCGCAGGGCGAGACGTACAGAGCGGGGCCGCGTCCCACACAGTCTGTCCCTCCCACCGCAGGGCGAGACGTACAGAGCGGGGCCGCGTCCCACACAGTCTGTCCCTCCCACCGCAGGGCGAGACGTACAGAGCGGGGCCGCGTCCCACACAGTCTGTCCCTCCCACCGCAGGGCGAGACGTACAGAGCGGGGCCGCGTCCCACACAGTCTGTCCCTCCCACCGCAGGGCGAGACGTACAGAGCGGGGCCGCGTCCCGACACAGTCTGTCCCTCCCACCGCAGGGCGAGACGTACAGAGCGGGGCCGCGTCCCACACAGTCTGTCCCTCCCACCGCAGGGCGAGACGTACAGAGCGGGGCCGCGTCCCACACAGTCTGTCCCTCCCACCGCAGGGCGAGACGTACAGAGCGGGGCCGCGTCCCACACAGTCTGTCCCTCCCACCGCAGGGCGAGACGTACAGAGCGGGGCCGCGTCCCACACAGTCTGTCCCTCCCACCGCAGGGCGAGACGTACAGAGCGGGGCCGCGTCCCACACAGTCTGTCCCTCCCACCGCAGGGCGAGACGTACAGAGCGGGGCCGCGTCCCACACAGTCTGTCCCTCCCACCGCAGGGCGAGACGTACAGAGCGGGGCCGCGTCCCACACAGTCTGTCCCTCCCACCGCAGGGCGAGACGTACAGAGCGGGGCCGCGTCCCACACAGTCTGTCCCTCCCACCGCAGGGCGAGACGTACAGAGCGGGGCCGCGTCCCGACACAGTCTGTCCCTCCCACCGCAGGGCGAGACGTACAGAGCGGGGCCGCGTCCCACACAGTCTGTCCCTCCCACCGCAGGGCGAGACGTACAGAGCGGGGCCGCGTCCCACACAGTCTGTCCCTCCCACCGCAGGGCGAGACGTACAGAGCGGGGCCGCGTCCCACACAGTCTGTCCCTCCCACCGCAGGGCGAGACGTACAGAGCGGGGCCGCGTCCCACACAGTCTGTCCCTCCCACCGCAGGGCGAGACGTACAGAGCGGGGCCGCGTCCCACACAGTCTGTCCCTCCCACCGCAGGGCGAGACGTACAGAGCGGGGCCGCGTCCCACACAGTCTGTCCCTCCCACCGCAGGGCGAGACGTACAGAGCGGGGCCGCGTCCCACACAGTCTGTCCCTCCCACCGCAGGGCGAGACGTACAGAGCGGGGCCGCGTCCCACACAGTCTGTCCCTCCCACCGCAGGGCGAGACGTACAGAGCGGGGCCGCGTCCCACACAGTCTGTCCCTCCCACCGCAGGGCGAGACGTACAGAGCGGGGCCGCGTCCCACACAGTCTGTCCCTCCCACCGCAGGGCGAGACGTACAGAGCGGGGCCGCGTCCCACACAGTCTGTCCCTCCCACCGCAGGGCGAGACGTACAGAGCGGGGCCGCGTCCCACACAGTCTGTCCCTCCCACCGCAGGGCGAGACGTACAGAGCGGGGCCGCGTCCCACACAGTCTGTCCCTCCCACCGCAGGGCGAGACGTACAGAGCGGGGCCGCGTCCCACACAGTCTGTCCCTCCCACCGCAGGGCGAGACGTACAGAGCGGGGCCGCGTCCCACACAGTCTGTCCCTCCCACCGCAGGGCGAGACGTACAGAGCGGGGCCGCGTCCCACACAGTCTGTCCCTCCCACCGCAGGGCGAGACGTACAGAGCGGGGCCGCGTCCCACACAGTCTGTCCCTCCCACCGCAGGGCGAGACGTACAGAGCGGGGCCGCGTCCCACACAGTCTGTCCCTCCCACCGCAGGGCGAGACGTACAGAGCGGGGCCGCGTCCCACACAGTCTGTCCCTCCCACCGCAGGGCGAGACGTACAGAGCGGGGCCGCGTCCCACACAGTCTGTCCCTCCCACCGCAGGGCGAGACGTACAGAGCGGGGCCGCGTCCCACACAGTCTGTCCCTCCCACCGCAGGGCGAGACGTACAGAGCGGGGCCGCGTCCCACACAGTCTGTCCCTCCCACCGCAGGGCGAGACGTACAGAGCGGGGCCGCGTCCCACACAGTCTGTCCCTCCCACCGCAGGGCGAGACGTACAGAGCGGGGCCGCGTCCCACACAGTCTGTCCCTCCCACCGCAGGGCGAGACGTACAGAGCGGGGCCGCGTCCCACACAGTCTGTCCCTCCCACCGCAGGGCGAGACGTACAGAGCGGGGCCGCGTCCCACACAGTCTGTCCCTCCCACCGCAGGGCGAGACGTACAGAGCGGGGCCGCGTCCCACACAGTCTGTCCCTCCCACCGCAGGGCGAGACGTACAGAGCGGGGCCGCGTCCCACACAGTCTGTCCCTCCCACCGCAGGGCGAGACGTACAGAGCGGGGCCGCGTCCCACACAGTCTGTCCCTCCCACCGCAGGGCGAGACGTACAGAGCGGGGCCGCGTCCCACACAGTCTGTCCCTCCCACCGCAGGGCGAGACGTACAGAGCGGGGCCGCGTCCCACACAGTCTGTCCCTCCCACCGCAGGGCGAGACGTACAGAGCGGGGCCGCGTCCCACACAGTCTGTCCCTCCCACCGCAGGGCGAGACGTACAGAGCGGGGCCGCGTCCCACACAGTCTGTCCCTCCCACCGCAGGGCGAGACGTACAGAGCGGGGCCGCGTCCCACACAGTCTGTCCCTCCCACCGCAGGGCGAGACGTACAGAGCGGGGCCGCGTCCCACACAGTCTGTCCCTCCCACCGCAGGGCGAGACGTACAGAGCGGGGCCGCGTCCCACACAGTCTGTCCCTCCCACCGCAGGGCGAGACGTACAGAGCGGGGCCGCGTCCCACACAGTCTGTCCCTCCCACCGCAGGGCGAGACGTACAGAGCGGGGCCGCGTCCCACACAGTCTGTCCCTCCCACCGCAGGGCGAGACGTACAGAGCGGGGCCGCGTCCCACACAGTCTGTCCCTCCCACCGCAGGGCGAGACGTACAGAGCGGGGCCGCGTCCCACACAGTCTGTCCCTCCCACCGCAGGGCGAGACGTACAGAGCGGGGCCGCGTCCCACACAGTCTGTCCCTCCCACCGCAGGGCGAGACGTACAGAGCGGGGCCGCGTCCCACACAGTCTGTCCCTCCCACCGCAGGGCGAGACGTACAGAGCGGGGCCGCGTCCCACACAGTCTGTCCCTCCCACCGCAGGGCGAGACGTACAGAGCGGGGCCGCGTCCCACACAGTCTGTCCCTCCCACCGCAGGGCGAGACGTACAGAGCGGGGCCGCGTCCCACACAGTCTGTCCCTCCCACCGCAGGGCGAGACGTACAGAGCGGGGCCGCGTCCCACACAGTCTGTCCCTCCCACCGCAGGGCGAGACGTACAGAGCGGGGCCGCGTCCCACACAGTCTGTCCCTCCCACCGCAGGGCGAGACGTACAGAGCGGGGCCGCGTCCCACACAGTCTGTCCCTCCCACCGCAGGGCGAGACGTACAGAGCGGGGCCGCGTCCCACACAGTCTGTCCCTCCCACCGCAGGGCGAGACGTACAGAGCGGGGCCGCGTCCCACACAGTCTGTCCCTCCCACCGCAGGGCGAGACGTACAGAGCGGGGCCGCGTCCCACACAGTCTGTCCCTCCCACCGCAGGGCGAGACGTACAGAGCGGGGCCGCGTCCCACACAGTCTGTCCCTCCCACCGCAGGGCGAGACGTACAGAGCGGGGCCGCGTCCCACACAGTCTGTCCCTCCCACCGCAGGGCGAGACGTACAGAGCGGGGCCGCGTCCCACACAGTCTGTCCCTCCCACCGCAGGGCGAGACGTACAGAGCGGGGCCGCGTCCCACACAGTCTGTCCCTCCCACCGCAGGGCGAGACGTACAGAGCGGGGCCGCGTCCCACACAGTCTGTCCCTCCCACCGCAGGGCGAGACGTACAGAGCGGGGCCGCGTCCCACACAGTCTGTCCCTCCCACCGCAGGGCGAGACGTACAGAGCGGGGCCGCGTCCCACACAGTCTGTCCCTCCCACCGCAGGGCGAGACGTACAGAGCGGGGCCGCGTCCCACACAGTCTGTCCCTCCCACCGCAGGGCGAGACGTACAGAGCGGGGCCGCGTCCCACACAGTCTGTCCCTCCCACCGCAGGGCGAGACGTACAGAGCGGGGCCGCGTCCCACACAGTCTGTCCCTCCCACCGCAGGGCGAGACGTACAGAGCGGGGCCGCGTCCCACACAGTCTGTCCCTCCCACCGCAGGGCGAGACGTACAGAGCGGGGCCGCGTCCCACACAGTCTGTCCCTCCCACCGCAGGGCGAGACGTACAGAGCGGGGCCGCGTCCCACACAGTCTGTCCCTCCCACCGCAGGGCGAGACGTACAGAGCGGGGCCGCGTCCCACACAGTCTGTCCCTCCCACCGCAGGGCGAGACGTACAGAGCGGGGCCGCGTCCCACACAGTCTGTCCCTCCCACCGCAGGGCGAGACGTACAGAGCGGGGCCGCGTCCCACACAGTCTGTCCCTCCCACCGCAGGGCGAGACGTACAGAGCGGGGCCGCGTCCCACACAGTCTGTCCCTCCCACCGCAGGGCGAGACGTACAGAGCGGGGCCGCGTCCCACACAGTCTGTCCCTCCCACCGCAGGGCGAGACGTACAGAGCGGGGCCGCGTCCCACACAGTCTGTCCCTCCCACCGCAGGGCGAGACGTACAGAGCGGGGCCGCGTCCCGACACAGTCTGTCCCTCCCACCGCAGGGCGAGACGTACAGAGCGGGGCCGCGTCCCACACAGTCTGTCCCTCCCACCGCAGGGCGAGACGTACAGAGCGGGGCCGCGTCCCACACAGTCTGTCCCTCCCACCGCAGGGCGAGACGTACAGAGCGGGGCCGCGTCCCACACAGTCTGTCCCTCCCACCGCAGGGCGAGACGTACAGAGCGGGGCCGCGTCCCACACAGTCTGTCCCTCCCACCGCAGGGCGAGACGTACAGAGCGGGGCCGCGTCCCACACAGTCTGTCCCTCCCACCGCAGGGCGAGACGTACAGAGCGGGGCCGCGTCCCACACAGTCTGTCCCTCCCACCGCAGGGCGAGACGTACAGAGCGGGGCCGCGTCCCACACAGTCTGTCCCTCCCACCGCAGGGCGAGACGTACAGAGCGGGGCCGCGTCCCGACACAGTCTGTCCCTCCCACCGCAGGGCGAGACGTACAGAGCGGGGCCGCGTCCCACACAGTCTGTCCCTCCCACCGCAGGGCGAGACGTACAGAGCGGGGCCGCGTCCCACACAGTCTGTCCCTCCCACCGCAGGGGCGAGACGTACAGAGCGGGGCCGCGTCCCACACAGTCTGTCCCTCCCACCGCAGGGCGAGACGTACAGAGCGGGGCCGCGTCCCACACAGTCTGTCCCTCCCACCGCAGGGCGAGACGTACAGAGCGGGGCCGCGTCCCACACAGTCTGTCCCTCCCACCGCAGGGCGAGACGTACAGAGCGGGGCCGCGTCCCACACAGTCTGTCCCTCCCACCGCAGGGCGAGACGTACAGAGCGGGGCCGCGTCCCACACAGTCTGTCCCTCCCACCGCAGGGCGAGACGTACAGAGCGGGGCCGCGTCCCACACAGTCTGTCCCTCCCACCGCAGGGCGAGACGTACAGAGCGGGGCCGCGTCCCACACAGTCTGTCCCTCCCACCGCAGGGCGAGACGTACAGAGCGGGGCCGCGTCCCACACAGTCTGTCCCTCCCACCGCAGGGCGAGACGTACAGAGCGGGGCCGCGTCCCACACAGTCTGTCCCTCCCACCGCAGGGCGAGACGTACAGAGCGGGGCCGCGTCCCACACAGTCTGTCCCTCCCACCGCAGGGCGAGACGTACAGAGCGGGGCCGCGTCCCACACAGTCTGTCCCTCCCACCGCAGGGCGAGACGTACAGAGCGGGGCCGCGTCCCACACAGTCTGTCCCTCCCACCGCAGGGCGAGACGTACAGAGCGGGGCCGCGTCCCACACAGTCTGTCCCTCCCACCGCAGGGCGAGACGTACAGAGCGGGGCCGCGTCCCACACAGTCTGTCCCTCCCACCGCAGGGCGAGACGTACAGAGCGGGGCCGCGTCCCACACAGTCTGTCCCTCCCACCGCAGGGCGAGACGTACAGAGCGGGGCCGCGTCCCACACAGTCTGTCCCTCCCACCGCAGGGCGAGACGTACAGAGCGGGGCCGCGTCCCACACAGTCTGTCCCTCCCACCGCAGGGCGAGACGTACAGAGCGGGGCCGCGTCCCACACAGTCTGTCCCTCCCACCGCAGGGCGAGACGTACAGAGCGGGGCCGCGTCCCACACAGTCTGTCCCTCCCACCGCAGGGCGAGACGTACAGAGCGGGGCCGCGTCCCACACAGTCTGTCCCTCCCACCGCAGGGCGAGACGTACAGAGCGGGGCCGCGTCCCACACAGTCTGTCCCTCCCACCGCAGGGCGAGACGTACAGAGCGGGGCCGCGTCCCACACAGTCTGTCCCTCCCACCGCAGGGCGAGACGTACAGAGCGGGGGCCGCGTCCCACACAGTCTGTCCCTCCCACCGCAGGGCGAGACGTACAGAGCGGGGCCGCGTCCCACACAGTCTGTCCCTCCCACCGCAGGGCGAGACGTACAGAGCGGGGCCGCGTCCCACACAGTCTGTCCCTCCCACCGCAGGGCGAGACGTACAGAGCGGGGCCGCGTCCCACACAGTCTGTCCCTCCCACCGCAGGGCGAGACGTACAGAGCGGGGCCGCGTCCCACACAGTCTGTCCCTCCCACCGCAGGGCGAGACGTACAGAGCGGGGCCGCGTCCCACACAGTCTGTCCCTCCCACCGCAGGGCGAGACGTACAGAGCGGGGCCGCGTCCCACACAGTCTGTCCCTCCCACCGCAGGGCGAGACGTACAGAGCGGGGCCGCGTCCCACACAGTCTGTCCCTCCCACCGCAGGGCGAGACGTACAGAGCGGGGCCGCGTCCCACACAGTCTGTCCCTCCCACCGCAGGGCGAGACGTACAGAGCGGGGCCGCGTCCCACACAGTCTGTCCCTCCCACCGCAGGGCGAGACGTACAGAGCGGGGCCGCGTCCCACACAGTCTGTCCCTCCCACCGCAGGGCGAGACGTACAGAGCGGGGCCGCGTCCCACACAGTCTGTCCCTCCCACCGCAGGGCGAGACGTACAGAGCGGGGCCGCGTCCCACACAGTCTGTCCCTCCCACCGCAGGGCGAGACGTACAGAGCGGGGCCGCGTCCCACACAGTCTGTCCCTCCCACCGCAGGGCGAGACGTACAGAGCGGGGCCGCGTCCCACACAGTCTGTCCCTCCCACCGCAGGGCGAGACGTACAGAGCGGGGCCGCGTCCCACACAGTCTGTCCCTCCCACCGCAGGGCGAGACGTACAGAGCGGGGCCGCGTCCCACACAGTCTGTCCCTCCCACCGCAGGGCGAGACGTACAGAGCGGGGCCGCGTCCCACACAGTCTGTCCCTCCCACCGCAGGGCGAGACGTACAGAGCGGGGCCGCGTCCCACACAGTCTGTCCCTCCCACCGCAGGGCGAGACGTACAGAGCGGGGCCGCGTCCCACACAGTCTGTCCCTCCCACCGCAGGGCGAGACGTACAGAGCGGGGCCGCGTCCCACACAGTCTGTCCCTCCCCACCGCAGGGCGAGACGTACAGAGCGGGGCCGCGTCCCACACAGTCTGTCCCTCCCACCGCAGGGCGAGACGTACAGAGCGGGGCCGCGTCCACACAGTCTGTCCTCCCACCGCAGGGCGAGACGTACAGAGCGGGGCCGCGTCCCACACAGTCTGTCCCTCCCACCGCAGGGCGAGACGTACAGAGCGGGGGCCGCGTCCCACACAGTCTGTCCCTCCCACCGCAGGGCGAGACGTACAGAGCGGGGCCGCGTCCCACACAGTCTGTCCCTCCCACCGCAGGGCGAGACGTACAGAGCGGGGCCGCGTCCCACACAGTCTGTCCCTCCCACCGCAGGGCGAGACGTACAGAGCGGGGCCGCGTCCCACACAGTCTGTCCCTCCCACCGCAGGGCGAGACGTACAGAGCGGGGCCGCGTCCCACACAGTCTGTCCCTCCCACCGCAGGGCGAGACGTACAGAGCGGGGCCGCGTCCACACAGTCTGTCCC
>NW_027453951.1:0-117555 GCF_040206685.1 Ascaphus truei | reverse complement strand
TGGATTGGCCGGGGACACTTTGTTGCGCCAAATTACGGATTTTTGTGGAAAAACGTACACACGCACTTGTACATAGTTCAGACGATGATCTACTATTAAGTGTTTTCCGTTTGGCGCCTCTGCTGGGACACGTTGGGGTTTGACCTTGAAAAGGTGTTTTCTCCTACTTGTTGAGTAGTCTTTTGACGTCACAAGATTTTTACCAGTGTAGCTCCCTCTTCTATATATACATTTATATATGTCCCATAAAAAGGAGACACACTCCGTGTCACACGTTTATTACTTTATTGCGGGCACCAGACAGTGAATCTGATTGGTGGAGTCAAAATAAAGAAAAGGAGAAAAGCATAAGTGAGACCACTTACAGACTCAGAAACAGAGAGAGAGAACGAGAAGAGGATGGAGGCGAAAAGTTTGATAACCATTGGACTTTATCTCATTCTGAGCTGCCAATTTGGTAAGGAAACCTGTAGTGTGTGTGAGGGGGAGGCTGGCACTGCCGCTGCCCGCGCTGTACCTGTGCTGTGTACACATGGTGTAGTAGTGTGTGTGAGGGGGAGGCTGGCACTGCCGCTGCCCGCGCTGTACCTGTGCTGTGTATACATGGTGTAGTAGTGTGTGAGGGAGAGACTGGCACTGCCGCTGCCCGCGCTGTGCCTGTGCTGTGTATACATGGTGTAGTAGTGTGTGTGAGGGGGAGGCTGGCACTGCCGCTGCCTGCGCTGTACCTGTGCTGTGTATACATGGTGTAGTAGTGAGTGTGAGGAGGGGCTGGCACTGCCGCTGTCTGCGCTGTACCTGTGCTGTGTATACATGGTGTAGTAGTGTGTGTGAGGGGGAGGCTGGCACTGCCGCTGCCCGCGCTGTACCTGTGCTGTGTATACATGGTGTAGTAGTGTGTGTGAGGGGGAGGCTGGCACTGCCACTGCCCGCGCTGTACCTGTGCTGTGTATACATGGCATGGTGTAGTAGTGTGTGTGAGGGGAATCTTTTTTATTTTAAATACAAAATACAAATATTTACAAATACACACAATACTTACAGAATAGCAACCAGAAAATGACATAAACAATACATTTATCTTACAGAGATTCCCTTTTCAAAGATATCTAAACGCCTCTCTCCAACCTCTCAGATTCCCCCTGCTATATACACTTTACATCTGATAGATAAACAATATACACTTTACTGATAGATAAATAACACAAAGTAATCAAGCAAATTTCCTGCAAAAAGAAAATCTAATTCTTAATGTCCTTTAGACTAGAAAAGACTTGAGTCTGTATCTTTTCCCCTTAATACTATTCACATTAATTAGTTGCCACTTTCAGCGGAGAGGGGCACTTTGGCACATTTAGTGAATCACCACCACCCTTTTTTTTTCTTTTTTGCACCATTTTTCTTTTTGACCATTTTCTTTCTCCCGGGGGGACTCTCTGATGGCAGATTTCTCTTATTCGATGGTCCGGCCATCTCAATGTCCTGAATAGATCCAGACCGCTGCGAGGTCTGACTGTCCGACATATCGGGGTCTGCGTCATCCATCTTTTCACCCCAACTCTTTTCCTCCAATACCTCATATGTATTGTGCAGCGAGATCTCTTCTTGGACAGTTTCTGTAGTTTTCTTTCTAGCTGAGCTGGTTAGGGCAGTCTTGTTTTTACTTGCTATTGTTTCCCATTCATTATCGCCATCTTTGCGAGGTTCGGCGCCATCTTTGCAGGGTTCGTCGCCATCTTTGCAGGGTTCGCCGCCATCTTTGCAGGGTTCGCCGCCATCTTTGCAGGGTTCGTCGCCATCTTTGCGGGGTTCGCCGCCATCTTTGCAGGACTCGCCGCCATCTTTGCTCAGATCGCTCCTGTGTTCTCCGTCTGACCCCCTTTGGGCTGGAAGTGTATATGTCAGACCCAGAGACTTTAAAACCTCTTCTACAGGTGTAAGTTGAAGACTTTCTGATGACTCTGTGGTATTCTCTTTATCACTAGGAGATGCTGTATTCTGTACACTAGACATTTCATTCTGCCCATAATGGTTGTGTTCGGCTTCTGGGCAATCTTTAAAGGAATGACCACATTTATAGCACAGGTTGCAGACAATGTCCTTGTCACACTCAGAGCTGTGATGACCAATAGAACCACATAAAGTGCACCTGATTTTGTCACATGCTGAGCTTAAGTGCCTGGGGGAATCACATTTAAAACATTTTTTAGGCTGTCCCCAATAAAAACATCGCCCGCGATCTCTTCCAATATATATGGCGTTTGGGAGGTGACATGCCACATTGTGTGTGTATCTAAGTTTAACTTTAAACTTGTAGCCCCCATTCCAGAAACCTTCAGCATCCATACTTTTCACTGGACCAGACTGAATATCGCACTGTCTTTGCAGCCAAAAACATATATCTTCTACCGCTACAGTCTCAATATCAAAGATAATATTCACTTCCACGGTCACAGGGCGAGAAACCTGGATAACTTTAAAGAATTCCCATTCTGGATTATCCTTCACTTCTCTATAACGAAACCAGAATTTTTCAAGCCCTTCTGGTGTCTTAAAGCTCACTTCGTAGTTTCTGCTACTAGGAGCATGTAACAAAGCATACACCTCACTGGGTTGGAAGCCAAGAGAAACTTTGATCAAGTCTTTTCCTACAACAAATCTGTCCGGTATAGGAACCATATCCCCCCAATAATGCAGTCTGACAACGTTCCTGCGCTTTCTGGCATCATCAAATGACAAATAAGATGTACCTGGGCGTCTTGTACTCCATGCTGACTGCTGTGGGGGAGCTGGCTCAGCCGCTCCTGTTGGTTTTGCTGCCGTTCCTGCTTCAGCTAAGGACTTTGCTTTTGCCGCTCCTGTTTCTGCTAAGGGCTTTGATGCTGCTGCAGGCTGTATGGATTTCTCTCCCACTTTAGGAATCTCCATTTCTTGCGCCTCAAAAGCCTCTACTGCTTCAGCGTTCTCCACTGCTTCAGCCATTTCTATTTCAGACACTTCTTCCTGTGCCTGGGCTGTTTGCTGCTCTGTCTCAGGTGTATTGCCAGCATCATTCAGGCTCTCAGCCTGGGCTGTTTGCTGTGTGTCTGCCTTGGGTGTGGCTGCTAATTCCTGCACCTGTCTGCAACCATCAGCTGCTTGTAGTCTCTCTGTATCAGGTAGAGTTGCATGCAGTTTCTCTATCTCCGGTGCAGCCGTATGCAGGGTCACTGCGTCAGGTACAGTTGTTTGCGGGGTCACTGCATCAGGTACAGTTGTTTGCGGGGTCACTGCGTCAGGTGCAGCTGCTTGCGGGGTCTCTGTCTCAGGTGTAGCTGTAGTTGCCTGTGCATTAGTGTGTATGTCCTTGCCAATTTGTGGGATAACAATTTCTGTGACCCCAAGTCTCCTTTTCTCATGCTCTGCCTGCCTTTTATTCTTGGCTTCATTAGACCTTGAGCTGGTTTTAGCCGCAGTTCTCTTACCCGTCTGGTTCTGAGTACTTTCAGTATTCTCCATTTCAGATTCTTTTTGCCCAACATTTTCATTCATCTCTTTTTCCACATTTTCTGACTCTTTCTTTTGCAAACATTTCTGCACTTTAGCTTCCAGGGAAACTTTCTTATCCGCATTCAGATTAGCTTGAGACCTGGTTCCCACTCCTCTCCCTCCTCCAGGGTCTGCCGCCATCTTGGCTCACAGCTCCTCCCCTTCCTGTGTGTGAGGGGGAGGCTGGCACTGCCGCTGTGTATACATGGTGTAGTAGTGTGTGTGAGGGGAATCTTTTTTTATTTTAAATACAAAATACAAATATTTACAAATACACACAATACTTACAGAATAGCATCCAGAGAATCACATAAACAATACATTTTATCTTAGGGAGGTTCCCTTTTCAAAGATATCTAAACGCATCTCTCCAACCTCTCATATTCCCCCTGCTATATACACTTTACTGATGGATAAATAACACAAAGTAATCAGGCAAGTTTCCTGCAAAAAGAAAATCTAATTCTTAATGTCCTTTAGACTAGAAAAGACTTGAGTCTGTATCTTTTTCCCTTAATACTATACACATTAATTAGTTGCCACTTTCAGCGGAGAGGGGAACTTTGCATATTTAGTGAATCACCACCACCCTTTTTTTTTCTTTTTTGCACCATTTTTCTTTTTGACCATTTTCTTTCTCCCGGGGGGGCTCTCTGATGGCAGATTTCTCTTATTTGATGGTCCGGCCATCTCAATGTCCTGAATAGATCCAGACCGATGCGAGGTCTGACTGTCCGACATATCGGGGTCTGCGTCATCCATCTTTTCACCCCAACTCTTTTCCTCCAATACCTCATAGGTATTATGCAGCGAGATCTCTTCTTGGACAGTTTCTGTAGTTTTCTTTCTAGCTGAGCTGGTTTGGGCAGTCCTGTTTTTACTTGTTATTGTTTCCCATTCATTATCGCCATCTTTGCAGGGTTCGCCGCCATCTTTGCGAGGTTCGTCGCCATCTTTGCAGGGTTCGTCGCCATCTTTGCAGGGTTCGCCGCCATCTTTGCAGGGTTCGCCGCCATCTTTGCAGGGTTCGCCGCCATCTTTGCAGGGTTCGCCGCCATCTTTGCAGGGTTCGCCGCCATCTTTGCAGGGTTCGCCGCCATCTTTGTAGGGTTCGCCACCATCTTTGCGGGACTCGCCACCATCTTTGCTCAGATCGCTCCTGTGTTCTCCGTCTGACCCCCTTTGGGCTGGAAGCGTATATGTCAGACCCAGAGACTTTAAAACCTCTTCTGCAGGTGCAAGTTGAAGACTTTCTGATGACTCTGTGGTATTCTCTTTATCACTAAGAGATGCTGTATTCTGTACTCTAGACATTTCATTCTGCGTATAATGGTTGTGTTCGGCTTCTGGGCAATCTTTAAAGGAATGACCACATTTATAGCACAGGTTGCAGACAATGTCCTTGTCACACTCAGAGCTGTGATGACCAATAGAACCACATAAAGTGCACCTGATTTTGTCACACGCTGAGCTTAAGTGCCTGGGGGAATCACATTTAAAACACTTTTTAGGCTGTCCCCAATAAAAACATCGCCCTCTATCCCTTCCAATATATATGGCGTTTGGGAGGTGACATGCCACATTGTGTGTGTATCTGAGCTTAACTTTAAACTTTTAGCCCCCATTCCAGAAACCTTCAGCATCCATACTTTTCACTGGACCGGACAGAACATCGCACTGTCTTTGCAGCCAAAAATGTATATCTTCTACCGCTACAGTCTCAATGTCAAAGATAATAGTCACTTCCACGGTCACAGGGCGAGAAACCTGGATAACTTTAAAGAATTCCCATTCTGGATTATCCTTCACTTCTCTGTAACGAAACCAGAATTTTTCTAGCCCTTCTGGTGTCTTAAAGCTGACTTCATAGTTCCTGCTACTAGGAGCATGTAACAAAGCATACACTTCACTGGGTTGGAAGCCAAGAGAAACTTTGATCAAGTTTTTTCCTACAACAAATCTGTCCGGTATAGGAGCCATATCCCCCCAATAATGCAGTCTGACAACGTTCCTGCGCTTTCTGGCATCATCAAATGACAAATAAGATGTACCTGGGCGTCTTGTACTCCATGCTGACTGCTGGGTGGGAGCTGACTCGGCCGCTCCTGTTGGTTTTGCTGCAGTTCCTGCTTCAGCTAAGGACTTTGCTTTTGCCGCTCCTGTTTCTGCTAAGGGCTTTGATGCTGCTGCAGGCTGTATGGATTTCTCACTCATTTTAGGAATCTCCATTTTTTGTGCCTCAAAAGCCTCTACTGCTTCAGCGTTCTCCACTGCTTCAGCCATTTCCACTTCAGACACTTCTTCCTGTGCCTGGGCTGTTTGCTGCTCTGTCTCAGGTGTATTGCCAGCATCATTCAGGCTCTCTGCCTGGGCTGTTTGCTGTGTGTCTGCCTTTAGTGTGGCTGCTAATTCCTGCACCTGTCTGCAACATTCAGCTGCTTGTAGTGTCTCTGTATCAGGTACAGTTGCATGCAGTTTCTCTATCTCCGGTGCAGCTGTATGCAGGGTCACTGCGTCAGGTGCAGTTGTTTGCAGGGTCACTGTGTCAGGTACAGTTGTTTGCAGGGTCACTGTGTCAGGTACAGTTGTTTGCAGGGTCACTGTGTCAGGTACAGTTGTTTGCAGGGTCACTGCGTCAGATGCAGTTGCTTGCGTTGTCTCTGTCTCAGGTGTAGCTGCAGATGCCTGTGCATTAGTGTGTATGTCCTTACAAATTTGTGGGATAACAATTTCTGTGACCCCAAGTCTCCTTTTCTCATGCTCTGCCTGCCTTTTACTCTTGGCTTCATTAGACCTTGAGCTGGTTTTAGCCGCAGTTCTCTTACCCGTCTGGTTCTGAGCCGGACTTTCAGTATTCTCCATTTCAGCTTCTTTCTGCCCAACATTTTCATTCATCTCTTTTTCCACATTTTCTGACTCTTTCTTTTGCAAACATTTCTGTACTTTAGCTTCCAGTGAAACTTTCTTATCCGCATTCAGATTAGCTTGAGACCTGGTTCCCACTCCTCTCCCTCCTCCAGGGTCTGCCGCCATCTTGGCTCACAGCTCCTCCCATTCCTGTGTGTGAGGGGGAGGCTGGCACTGCCCGTGCTGTACCTGTGCTGTGTATACATGGTGTAGTAGTATGTGAGGGGGAGGCTGGCACTGCCCGCGCTGTACCTGTGCTGTGTATACATGGTGTAGTAGTGTGTGTGAGGGAGGCTGGCACTGCCGCTGCCCGCGCTGTACCTGTGCTGTGTATACATGGTGTAGTAGTGTGTGTGAGGGAGGCTGGCACTGCCGCTGCCCGCGCTGTACCTGGGCTGTGTATACATGGTGTAGTAGTGTGTGTGATGGGGAGGCTGGCACTGCCCGCGCTGTACCTGTGCTGTGTATACATGGTGTAATAGTGTGTGTGAGGGGGAGGCTGGCACTGCCCGCGCTGTACCTGTGCTGTGTATACATGGTGTAGTAGTGTGTGTGAGGGGGAGGCTGGCACTGCCGCTGCCCGCGCTGTACCTGTGCTGTGTATACATGGTGTAGTAGTGTGTGTGAGGGGGAGGCTGGCACTGCCGCTGCCCGCTTTGTACCTGTGCTGTGTATACATGGTGTAGTAGTGTGTGTGAGGGAGGCTGGCACTGCCGCTGCCCGCGCTGTACCTGGGCTGTGTATACATGGTGTAGTAGTGTGTGTGAGGAGGAGGCTGGCACTGCCGCTGTGTATACATGATGTAGTAGTGTGTGTGAGGGGGAGGCTGGCACTGCCGCTGCCTGCGCAGTACCTGTGCTGTGTATATATGGTGTAGTAGTGTGTGTGAGGAGGAGGCTGGCACTGCCGCTGTGTATACATGGTGTAGTAGTGTGTGTGAGGGGGAGGATGGCACTGCCGCTGCCTGTGCTGTACCTGTGCTGTGTATACATGGTGTAGTAGTGTGTGAGGGGGAGGCTGGCACTGCCGCTGCCTGTGCTGTACCTGTGCTGTGTATACATGATGTAGTAGTGTGTGTGAGGGGGAGGCTGGCACTGCCGCTGCCCGCGCTGTACCTGTGCTGTGTATACATGGTGTAGTAGTGTGTGTGAGGGGGGAGGCTGGCACTGCCGCTGCCCGCGCTGTACTTGTATACATGGTGTAGTAGTGTGTGTGAGGGGGAGGCTGGCACTGCCGCTGCCTGTGCTGTACCTGTGCTGTGTATACATGGTGTAGTAGTGTGTGTGAGGGGGAGGCTGGTACTGCCGCTGCCCGCGCTGTACTTGTATACATGGTGTAGTAGTGTGTGTGAGGGGGAGGTTGGCACTGCCGCTGCCTGTGCTGTACCTGTGCTGTGTATACATGGTGTAGTAGTGTGTGTGAGGGGGAAGCTGGCACTGCCGCTGTCTGCGCTGTACCTGTGCTGTGTATACATGGTGTAGTAGTGTGTGTGAGGGGGAGGCTGGCACTGCCGCTGCCCGCGCTGTACCTGTGCTGTGTATACATGGTGTAGTAGTGTGTGTGAGGGGGAGGCTGGCACTGCCGCTGCCCGCGCTGTACCTGTGCTGTGTATACATGTTGTAGTAGTGTGTGTGAGGGGGAGGCTGGCACTGCTGCTGCCCGCGCTGTACCTGTGCTGTGTATATATGGTGTAGTAGTGTGTGTGAGGAGGAGGCTGGCACTGCCGCTGTGTATACATGGTGTAGTAGTGTGTGTGAGGGGGAGGATGGCACTGCCGCTGCCTGTGCTGTACCTGTGCTGTGTATACATGGTATAGTAGTGTGTGAGGGAGAGGCTGGCACTGCTGCTGCCCGCGCTGTACCTGTGCTGTGTATACATGATGTAGTAGTGTGTGTGTGAGGGGGAGACTGGCACTGCCGCTGCCTGTGCTGTACCTGTGCTGTGTATACATGGTGTAGTAGTGTGTGTGAGGGGGAGGCTGGTACTGCCGCTGCCCGCGCTGTACTTGTATACATGGTGTAGTAGTGTGTGTGAGGGGGAGGCTGGCACTGCCGCTGCCTGTGCTGTACCTGTGCTGTGTATACATGGTGTAGTAGTGTGTGTGAGGGGGAAGCTGGCACTGCCGCTGTCTGCGCTGTACCTGTGCTGTGTATACATGGTGTAGCAGTGTGTGTGAGGGGGAGGCTGGCACTGCCGCTGCCCGCGCTGTACCTGTGCTGTGTATACATGGTGTAGTAGTGTGTGTGAGGGGGAGGCTGGCACTGCCGCTGCCCGCGCTGTACCTGTGCTGTGTATACATGTTGTAGTAGTGTGTGTGAGGGGGAGGCTGGCACTGCTGCTGCCCACGCTGTACCTGTGCTGTGTATACATGGTGTAGTAGTGTGTGTGAGGGGGAGGCTGGCACTGCCGCTGCCTGCGCTGTACCTGTGCTGTGTATAAATGGTGTAGTAGTGTGTGTGAGGGGGAGTATGGCACTGCCGCTGCCCGCGCTGTACCTGTGCTGTGTATACATGGTGTAGTAGTGTGTGTGAGGGGGGAGGCTGGCACTGCCGCTGCCCGCACTGTACCTGTGCTGTGTGTACATGTCATGGTGTAGTAGTGTGTGAGGGGGTGGCTGGCACTGCCCGCGCTGTACCTGTGCTGTGTATACATGTCATGGTGTAGTAGTGTGTGTGAGGGGGAGGCTGGCACTGCCGCTGCCCGCGCTGTACCTGTGCTGTGTATACATGGTGTAGTAGTGTGTGTGAGGGGGAGGCTGGCACTGCCGCTGCCCGCGCTGTACCTGTGCTGTGTATACATGGTGTAGTAGTCTGTGTGAGGGGGAGCCTGGCACTGCCGCTGCCCGCGCTGTACCTGTGCTGTGTATACATGGTGTAGTAGTGTGTGTGAGGGGGAGGCTGGCACTGCCGCTGCCCGCGCTGTACCTGTGCTGTGTATACATGGTGTAGTAATGTGTGTGAGGAGGAGGCTGGCACTGCCGCTGCCCGTGCTGTACCTGTGCTGTGTATACATGGTGTAGTAGTGTGTGTGAGGGGGAGGCTGGCACTGCCGCTGCCCGCGCTGTACCTGTGCTGTGTATACATGGTGTAGTAGTGTGTGTGAGGGGGAGGCTGGCACTGCCGCTGCCCGCGCTGTACCTGTGCTGTGTATACATGGTGTAGTAGTGTGTGTGAGGAGGAGGCTGGCACTGCCGCTGCCCGCGCTGTACCTGTGCTGTGTGTACATGTCATGGTGTAGTAGTGTGTGAGGGGGTGGCTGGCACTGCCCGCGCTGTACCTGTGCTGTGTATACATGTCATGGTGTAGTAGTGTGTGTGAGGGGGAGGCTGGCACTGCCGCTGCCCGCGCTGTACCTGTGCTGTGTATACATGGTGTAGTAGTGTGTGTGAGGGGGAGGCTGGCACTGCCGCTGCCCGCGCTGTACCTGTGCTGTGTATACATGGTGTAGTAGTCTGTGTGAGGGGGAGCCTGGCACTGCCGCTGCCCGCGCTGTACCTGTGCTGTGTATACATGGTGTAGTAGTGTGTGTGAGGGGGAGGCTGGCACTGCCGCTGCCCGCGCTGTACCTGTGCTGTGTATACATGGTGTAGTAATGTGTGTGAGGAGGAGGCTGGCACTGCCGCTGCCCGTGCTGTACCTGTGCTGTGTATACATGGTGTAGTAGTGTGTGTGAGGGGGAGGCTGGCACTGCCGCTGCCCGCGCTGTACCTGTGCTGTGTATACATGGTGTAGTAGTGTGTGTGAGGGGGAGGCTGGCACTGCCGCTGCCCGCGCTGTACCTGTGCTGTGTATACATGGTGTAGTAGTGTGTGTGAGGAGGAGGCTGGCACTGCCGCTGCCCGCGCTGTACCTGTGCTGTGTATACATGGTGTAGTAGTGTGTGTGAGGGGGAGGCTGGCACTGCCGCTGCCCGCGCTGTACCTGTGCTGTGTATACATGGTGTAGTAGTGTGTGTGAGGGGGAGGCTGGCACTGCCCGCGCTGTACCTGTGCTGTGTATACATGGTGTAGTAGTGTGTGTGAGGGGGAGGCTGGCACTGCCCGCGCTGTACCTGTGCTGTGTATACATGGTGTAGTAGTGTGTGTGAGGGGGAGGCTGGCACTGCCGCTGCCCGCGCTGTACCTGTGCTGTGTATACATGGTGTAGTAGTGTGTGTGAGGGGGAGGCTGGCACTGCCGCTGCCCGCGCTGTACCTGTGCTGTGTATACATGGTGTAGTAGTGTGTGTGAGGGGGAGGCTGGCACTGCCGCTGCACGCGCTGTACCTGTGCTGTGTATATATGTCATGGTGTAGAAGTGTGTGTGAGGGGGAGGCTGGCACTGCCGCTGCCCGCGCTGTACCTGTGCTGTGTATACATGGTGTAGTAGTGTGTGTGAGGGGGGAGGCTGGCACTGCTGCTGCCCGCGCTGTACCTGTGCTGTGTATACATGGTGTAGTAGTGTGTGTGAGGGGGAGGCTGGCACTGCCGCTGCCCGCGCTGTACCTGTGCTGTGTATACATGGTGTAATAGTGTGTGTGAGGGGGAGGCTGGCACTGCCGCTGCCCGCGCTGTACCTGTGCTGTGTATACATGGTGTAGTAGTGTGTGTGAGGGGGAGGCTGGCACTGCCCGCGCTGTACCTGTGCTGTGTATACATGGTGTAGTAGTGTGTGTGAGGGGGAGGCTGGCACTGCCCGCGCTCTACCTGTGCTGTGTATACATGGTGTAGTAGTGTGTGTGAGGGGGAGGCTGGCACTGCCGCTGCCCGCGCTGTACCTGTGCTGTGTATACATGGTGTAGTAGTGTGTGTGAGGGGGAGGCTGGCACTGCCGCTGCCCGCGCTGTACCTGTGCTGTGTATACATGGTGTAGTAGTGTGTGTGAGGGGGAGGCTGGTACTGCCGCTGCACGCGCTGTACCTGTGCTGTGTATATATGTCATGGTGTAGTAGTGTGTGTGAGGGGGAGGCTGGCACTGCCCGCGCTGTTCCTGTGCTGTGTATACATGGTGTAGTAGTGTGTGTGAGGGGGAGGCTGGCACTGCCGCTGCCCGCGCTGTACCTGTGCTGTGTATACATGGTGTAGTAGTGTGTGTGAGGGGGAGGCTGGCACTGCCGCTGCCCGCGCTGTACCTGTGCTGTGTATACATGGTGTAGTAGTGTGTGTGAGGGGGAGGCTGGTACTGCCGCTGCACGCGCTGTACCTGTGCTGTGTATACATGGTGTAGTAGTGTGTGAGGGGGAGGCTGGCACTGCTGCTGCACGCGCTGTACCTGTGCTGTGTATACATGGTGTAGTAGTGTGTGTGAGGGGGAGGCTGGTACTGCCGCTGCACGCGCTGTACCTGTGCTGTGTATACATGGTGTAGTAGTGTGTGTGAGGGGGAGGCTGGTACTGCCGCTGCACGCGCTGTACCTGTGCTGTGTATACATGGTGTAGTAGTGTGTGTGAGGGGGAGGCTGGCACTGCCGCTGCCCGCGCTGTACCTGTGATGTGTATACATGGTGTAGTAGTGTGTGTGAGGGGGAAGCCGGCACTGCCCGCGCGCACTATATCTTTCCTGTATCTCACAGGTCATACTCTGGAGTGCTATAAATGTGACAATTTTGCCTGTAAGGCGCTCAGCAGCGAGACCTGCAGCCTGGGGCAGAATTCCTGCTATACGAAGATTTCTGGCAGTGGTGAGTGGAGGCTATAGGGCAGATACAAACCCCAACACCTTTCTCTCTCTCTTTTTTTTCCTCCTCCCTTTGTCTCTTTCTCCCCCTATTTGTCTCTCTCTCCCACTTTCTTTCTATCATTTCCCCTTTGTCTCTCTCACTACCCTCCTTTCTTTCCCCCATTTTCTCCCTCTCCCTTCCCCCCTTTTCTCCCTCTCTCACCCCCTTCTCTCTCTCTCCCCTCCCCCTTTCTCTCTCTCTCCTGCTCCCATCCTTTCTCTCTGTCTCAGTTGCTTCCCCCCCCTTTCTATCTCACTCCGTCCATCCGTCTGTCTCTCCCTCTCCCTCCCTCTCCCTCTCCCTCCCTCCGTCCATCCGTCTCTCTCTCCCTCTCCCTCCCTCCCTCTCCCTCTCCCTCCCTCCCTCTCCCTCTCCCTCCCTCCCTCCGTCCATCCGTCTTTCTCTCCCTCTCCCTCTTCCTCTCCCTTCATCTCCCTCTCCCTCTCTCCCTTTTATCTACATGCTGCTCACACTTGTATTCCTGTGACAGGTTTAATAAAGATAACGCAGAGAGGCTGCACCATCCGAAAACTCTGCCCCATCCTGTTTGGGAGTACCTCCTGCTGCTACTCCGACCTCTGCAACTCTGATACCACCACGGCACCCCCGGCAGCCACCACCACGGCACCCCCGGCAACCACCACCACGGCACCCCCGGCTACCACCCCCACGGCACCCCCGGCAACCACCCCCACGGCACCCCCGGCAACCACCCCCAAGGCACCCCCGGCAACCACCCCCAAGGCACCCCCGGCAACCACCACCACGGAACCCCCGGCTACCACCCCCAAGGCACCCCCGGCAACCACCACCACCACAGCACCCCTGGCTACCACCCCCACGACACCCCCGGAAACCACCACGGCACCCCCTGTAACCACCACCACGGCACACCCGGCAACCACCCCCTCAGAATGCCTGGCAACCACCACCACGGCACCCCCGGCAACCACTACCACAGCACCTCCACCAACCACCACCACCACAGCACCCCCACCAACCACAACCACGACACCCCCAGTAACCACCACCACAGCACCCACACCAACTACCACCACGGCACGCCCACCAACCACATCCACGGCACGCCCACCAACCACCACCACCATGGCACCCCCAGCAACCACGACACCCCCACCAACCACCACCACGACACCCCCACCAACCACCACCACGACACCCCCACCAACCACCACCACGACACCCCCACCAACCACCACCATGACACCACCACCAACCACCACCACAGCACCCCCACCAACCACATCTACGGCACCACCGACAACTACGTCAGAGACCACTTCCATGACGACCTTTCCAACCATGCCAGAAACCCCCGACACAACATCACTTGTCCCCATCCACACCACATCCCGTGCCACCGGACTAGCAAGCAATCCCACGATGTCCCTTGTCACCGTGCTGGTGCTTTTGCTGTCCCTGTGGCTGGCCACGCTGTCCTGAGCCCACGGAGAGCCCTGTCATTGTATCGTCATGTTTCCCTAATAAAGACATTCACACTCAGATTATTCTCTGTATGTCCTGTCCCCTGCGGGGGAATTCTTTCTCCTATTTGCCCCAGTCACATGTTACTGTGTAAAGTCCTCTGCTGGCTTCTCAGCCTTAGCAACTCCTTCTCTGGCCCCTTATATTATGGTCTATTCCTGACTCCCTGCCCTACTTCCTGTTTGTCCCACTGTATTATGGTCTATTCCTGACTCCCTGCCCTACTTCCTGTTTGTCCCACTGTATTATGGTCTATTCCTGACTCCCTGCCCTACTTCCTGTTTGTCCCACTGTATTATGGTCTATTCCTGACTCCCTGCCCTACTTCCTGTTTGTCCCACTGTATTATGGTCTATTCCTGACCCCCTGCCCTACTTCCTGTTTGTCCCACTGTATTATGGTCTATTCCTGACTCCCTGCCCTACTTCCTGTTTGTCCCACTGTATTATGGTCTATTCCTGACTCCCTGCCCTACTTCCTGTTTGTCCCACTGTATTATGGTCTATTCCTGACTCCCTGCCCTACTTCCTGTTTGTCCCACTGTATTATGGTCTATTCCTGACCCCCTGCCCTACTTCCTGTTTGTCCCACTGTATTATGGTCTATTCCTGACTCCCTGCCCTACTTCCTGTTTGTCCCACTGTATTATGGTCTATTCCTGACTCCCTGCCCTACTTCCTGTTTGTCCCACTGTATTATGGTCTATTCCTGACTCCCTGCCCTACTTCCTGTTTGTCCCACTGTATTATGGTCTATTCCTGACTCCCTGCCCTACTTCCTGTTTGTCCCACTGTATTATGGTCTATTCCTGACTCCCTGCCCTACTTCCTGTTTGTCCCAATGTGTTATGGTCTATTCCTGACTCCCTGCCCTACTTCCTGTTTGTCCCACTGTGTTATGGTCTATTCCTGACTCCCTGCCCTACTTCCTGTTTGTCCCACTGTATTATGGTCTATTCCTGACCCCCTGCCCTACTTCCTGTTTGTCCCACTGTATTATGGTCTATTCCTGACTCCCTGCCCTACTTCCTGTTTGTCCCACTGTATTATGGTCTATTCCTGACTCCCTGCCCTACTTCCTGTTTGTCCCACTGTATTATGGTCTATTCCTGACTCCCTGCCCTACTTCCTGTTTGTCCCAATGTGTTATGGTCTATTCCTGACTCCCTGCCCTACTTCCTGTTTGTCCCACTGTGTTATGGTCTATTCCTGACTCCCTGCCCTACTTCCTGTTTGTCCCACTGTGTTATGGTCTATTCCTGACTCCCTGCCCTACTTCCTGTTTGTCCCACTGTGTTATGGTCTATTCCTGACTCCCTGCCCTACTTGCTGTTTGTCCCACTGTATTATGGTCTATTCCTGACTCCCTGCCCTACTTCCTGTTTGTCCCACTGTATTATGGTCTATTCCTGACTCCCTGCCCTACTTCCTGTTTGTCCCACTGTATTATGGTCTATTCCTGACTCCCTGCCCTACTTCCTGTTTGTCCCACTGTATTATGGTCTATTCCTGACTCCCTGCCCTACTTCCTGTTTGTCCCACTGTATTATGGTCTATTCCTGACTCCCTTCCCTACTTCCTGTTTGTCCCACTGTATTATGGTCTATTCCTGACTCCCTGCCCTACTTCCTGTTTGTCCCACTGTATTATGGTCTATTCCTGACTCCCTGCCCTACTTCCTGTTTGTCCCACTGTATTATGGTCTATTCCTGACTCCCTGCCCTACTTCCTGTTTGCCCCACGGTATTATGGTCTATTCCTGACTCCCTGCCCTACTTCCTGTTTGTCCCACTCTATTATGGTCTATTCCTGACTCCCTGCCATACTTCCTGTTTGTCCCACTGTATTATGGTCTATTCCTGACTCCCTGCCCTACTTCCTGTTTGTCCCACTGTATTACGGTCTATTCCTGACTCCCTGCCCTACTTCCTGTTTGTCCCACTGTATTATGGTCTATTCCTGACTCCCTGCCCTACTTCCTGTTTGTCCCACTGTGTTATGGTCTATTCCTGACTCCCTGCCCTACTTCCTGTTTGTCCCACTGTATTACGGTCTATTCCTGACTCCCTGCTCTACTTCCTGTTTGTCCCACTATATTACGGTCTATTCCTGACTCCCTACCCTACTTCCTGTTTGTCCCACTGTATTACGGTCTATTCCCGACTCCCTGCCCTACTTCCTGTTTGTCCCACTATATTACGGTCTATTCCTGACTCCCTACCCTACTTCCTGTTTGTCCCACTGTATTACGGTCTATTCCCGACTCCCTGCCCTACTTCCTGTTTGTCCCACTGTATTACAGTCTATTCCCGAGTCCCTGTCCTACTTCCTGTTTGTCCCACTGTATTACGGTCTATTCCCGACTCCCTGCCCTACTTCCTGTTTGTCCCACTATATTACGGTCTATTCCTGACTCCCTACCCTACTTCCTGTTTTTCCCACTGTATTACGGTCTATTCCCGACTCCCTGCCCTACTTCCTGTTTGTCCCACTCTATTATGGTCTATTCCTGACTCCCTGCCATACTTCCTGTTTGTCCCACTGTATTATGGTCTATTCCTGACTCCCTGCCCTACTTCCTGTTTGTCCCACTGTATTACGGTCTATTCCTGACTCCCTGCCCTACTTCCTGTTTGTCCCACTGTATTATGGTCTATTCCTGACTCCCTGCCCTACTTCCTGTTTGTCCCACTGTGTTATGGTCTATTCCTGACTCCCTGCCCTACTTCCTGTTTGTCCCACTGTATTACGGTCTATTCCTGACTCCCTGCTCTACTTCCTGTTTGTCCCACTATATTACGGTCTATTCCTGACTCCCTACCCTACTTCCTGTTTGTCCCACTGTATTACGGTCTATTCCCGACTCCCTGCCCTACTTCCTGTTTGTCCCACTGTATTACAGTCTGTTCCCGAGTCCCTGCCCTACTTCCTGTTTGTCCCACTGTATTACGGTCTATTCCCGACTCCCTGCCCTACTTCCTGTTTGTCCCACTATATTACGGTCTATTCCTGACTCCCTACCCTACTTCCTGTTTTTCCCACTGTATTACGGTCTATTCCCGACTCCCTGCCCTACTTCCTGTTTGTCCCACTGTATTACGGTCTATTCCTGATTCCCTGCCCTACTTCCTGTTTGTCCCACTGTATTATGGTCTCTTCCTGACTTCCTGCCCTACTTCCTGTTTTCCCACTATATTATGGTCTATTCCTGACTCCCTGCCCTACTTCCTGTTTGTCCCACTGTTGCCTCCGTCCTTTCAGCTCGGGGCCATTGCTAGTGATCTACCCCAAGCTACTCTCCCTGAGATAGTTTCTCTTCATTTCTGTGTTCATAATAAAGCTTATCAGGAATCCAAGGAGGCCTCTGTTTGCATGAAGGAGACATCCGCGAAGGTAATCCATGGGTTAACCCCTCACACTACCCTCCCGCAAAAGTCTAACACAATACTGGGGCAACTACCACCTTCGACGACCGCCTGTAGCAGCGAAAACCACACAGGAATGGGTAAAAGGGCTATAAACCAAAGATGGGTAATTGACCAGTGGTTTTCACATATGATAAACTTAATAGAAGTAAGGATAACGGGGTATTAATGGACAACCGATAGGGGTATATACACACAATGGAGGATACTTGAATTACCTCTGAAGCCCCTTCACCACATGGAAGTCCCACCTCCGTCTCCGTTTTGTTCCGGGTTTTACAGATGCAGCGTTTCGCAATCCGCAGTCTGTGCGGGAGCTAAATGCTGAACTCCCAGTATGTTGGAGCCTCCACGCTGATGTGCTGCCGTCTCACGTAACGCTGCTCAGGGTCAAACCACCGTCTCATCAAGAATCAAATGACGTGTATAGTCGACACCGGAACCTGCATCCACTGCTCAAGCACCACTCCAATCAAACGATTAGCACAATGTAGAAACTGTAGATTGGTTGGCCCACTGTCCGGACAAAAGCAGCACCAAACACCTCACCAGGTGATAGAAAAACAAAAAAAAGTTTATTGGGTTACATGCTTAAAAATAAAAAACATACTAGGGACAGAACAGGGACAAAATTATCCTCCAACGCGTTTCACGCTACACAACTTTCTCAAGATGTCAATCCTTAATCACCTTAGCGGTTACTAACCGCTATAGTAATTAAGGGGTTAACCCACCTCCCCCGCTACCCACCCAGGAAGCCTAAACACCTTCCCTGGGGCAACTACCCCCATCCTCTTCCTATTGATTGGCACAGTGGTACATCATGCCCACACAATATGGGCATGCTTGGTCACTATGGCAGTCAATGGGCAACCTAAAAAAAAAAAAAAAACAACACCAAAAAGACACAAAAATGTAAAAAAAACAGCACCAGATCAACAAACATTTTTAAAAAACAGCAGCTAAACAACACAAACATTAAAAAAAAACAAGCACCTAAACAACACAACAATTAAATAAACCAAGCACCTAAACAACACAAAAATTAAATAAAAACAAGCCCTATAAATACATACAGACGAGACCACGAGTATTCTAAAGCTTGCCTTAAAGTAGCCCGGTTTGATTCTGGGTATGTGCTCGGTGTAACCTGGGTAGTTTAAGGCAAATTTAAGGCATTTCTGCATTGATTAATGACCCATAGGATTAACACAGCAGGTGTCCCTGGCAGTCCTATTCAGTTTGAATGGGACTGCCAGGGACCCCGCTGTTAATCTGATGGGCCATTAAAGCTGCAGTTCAGGCTTTTTTTTAAAAAAAAACAATTATAGTTTTTTTTTTACTTCAATAGTTTCATGTGGGCAATCTCTACTTACCTAAAGAACTGTATACCTGCCGGTCAATTCGTTCTCTGTCTATTGATCGGCAAAGTTTGGCGACATCTTTAAATATGGGGAATGTATTTCCTCTGTTTCTGTCACTCAGTGGAAGCTCATGAATATTCATGAACACTCCTGCACTGACATGTGCAAGAGGGAGGGCAGGGCTGACAAAAGGCTGTGCCAGGGCTTGTGACAGGACATGAAGGGGCAGCGCCTTAGCAAATGGTTGTTAAAATAGAATACAAGAAAATTGGTCTTTCAAAGTTGTTTTTTTAAAAACAGAAAATGCTAAAAGTATTTTTTCTTACTACAGAACTGATTTATTAAAAAAAAAAACACACATGCAGGATATTGCCTGAACTGCAGCTTTAATCAATGCAGAAATGCTGGGTCTAGTTTAAGGCAAGTTTAAGGCATGTATCCAGAATGTACCTGGGTCTTTTTGGCGATTGCTACTGGTTTGTGTTAGAATAACCGTGGGCACTACAGTAACAATTAACTAAAAACTAGACACAAAATACAAAACATAACAATTAAAAACAATCATTTGCTGATTAGCATACAGGCAAAACAAAAACTAACGTTACAGCAGAACAGACGCCGCCGCATCTGAGCGAGGCCACCGTCCCCAACATGTGCATCCCTACCACACCCCACAATAGTGCATTTATTTATTGAGTCAGAAGCACAATGGATTCATCATCTCCCCCAGCACCCTTCCTCATCATCTCCCCCAGCACCCTCATCATCATCTCCCCCAGCACCCTTCATAATCATCTCCCCAGCACCCTCATCATCATCTCCCCCAGCACCCTTCATCATCATCTCCCCCAGCACCCTCACCATCATCTCCCCCAGCACCCTTCATCATCACCTCCCCCAGCACCCTCATCATCACCATGTCCCCCAGCACCCTTCATCATCATCTCCTCCAGCACCCTTCATCATCATCTCCCCAGCACCCTCATCATCATGTCCCCCAGCACCCTTCATCATCATCTCCCCCAGCACCCTCATCATCTCCCCCAGCACCCTTCATCATCTCCCCCAGCACCCTCATCATCATCTCCCCCAGCACCCTCATCATCATCTCCCCCAGCACACTTCATCATCTCCCCAGCACCCTCATCATCATCATCTCCCCCAGCACCCTCATCATCATCTCCCCCAGCAACCTTCATCATCATCTCCCCCAGCACCCTCATCATCATTTCCCCCAGCACCCTTCATCATCATCTCCCCCAGCACCCTCATCATCATCTCCCCCAGCACCCTTCATCATCATCTCCCCCAGCCCCCTCATCATCATCTCCCCCAGCACCCTTCATCATCATCTCCCCCAGCACCCTCATCATCTCCCCCAGCACCCTTCATCATCATCTCCCCCAGCACCCTCATCATCATCATGTCAACCAGCACACTTCATCATCATCATCTCCTCCAGCACCCTTCATCATCATCTCCCCCAGCACCCTTCATCATCTCCCCCAGCACCCTCATCATCATCTCCCCCAGCACCCTTCATCATCATCTCCCCCAGCACCCTCATCATCATTTCCCCAGCACCCTTCATCATTATCACCTCCCCCAGCACCCTCATCATCATCTCCCCCAGCACCCTTCATCATCATCTGCCCCAGCACCCTTCATCATCATCTCCCCCAGCACCCTCATCATCATCTCCCCCAGCACCCTTCATCATCATCTCCCCCAGCACCCTCATCATCATCTCCCCCAGCACCCTTCATCATTATCTCCCCCAGCATCCTCATCATCATTTCCCACAGCACCCTTCATCATCATCATCATCTCCCCAAGCACCCTCAATCATCATCTCCCCCAGCACCCTTCATCATCATCTCCTCCAGCACCCTTCATCATCATCTCCCCCAGCACCCTCATCATCATGTCCCCCAGCACCCTTCATCATCATCTCCCCCAGCACCCTCATCATCTCCCCCAGCACCCTCATCATCTCCCCCAGAACCCTCATCATCTCCCCCAGCACCCTTCATCATCATCTCCCCCAGCAACCTTATCATCATCTCCCCCAGCACCCTCATCATCATTTCCCCCAGCACTCTTCATCATCATCTCCCCCAGCACCCTCATCATCATCTCCCCCAGCACCCTCATCATCATCTCCCCCAGCACCCTCATCATCATCTCCCCCAGCACCCTTCATCATCATCTCCCCCAGCACCCTCATCATCATCATGTCAACCAGCACCCTTCAACATCATCTCCTCCAGCACCCTCATCATCATCTCCCCCAGCACCCTTCATCATCATCTCCCCCAGCACCCTTCATCATCATCTCCCCCAGCACCCTCGTCATCATCTCCCACAGCACCCTTCATCATCATCTCCCCCAGCACCCTCATCATCTCCCCCAGCACTCTTCATCATCATCTCCCCCAGCACCCTCATCATCATCTCCCCCAGCACCCTCATCATCATCTCCCCCAGCACCCTTCATCATCATCTCCCCCAGCACCCTCATCATCATCTCCCCCAGCACCCTTCATCATCATCTCCCCCAGCACCCTCATCATCATCATGTCAACCAGCACCCTTCAACATCATCTCCTCCAGCACCCTCATCATCATCTCCCCCAGCACCCTTCATCATCATCTCCCCCAGCACCCTTCATCATCATCTCCCCCAGCACCCTCGTCATCATCTCCCACAGCACCCTTCATCATCATCTCCCCCAGCACCCTCATCATCTCCCCCAGCACCCTTCATCATCATCTCCCCCAGCAACCTTATCATCATCTCCCCCAGCACCCTCATCATCATCTCCCCCAGCACCCTTCATCATCATCTCCCCCAGCACCCTCATCATCATCATGTCAACCAGCACACTTCATCATCATCATCATCTCCTCCAGCACCCTTCATCATCATCTCCCCCAGCACCCTTCATCATCTCCCCCAGCACCCTCATCATCTCCCCCAGCACCCTTCATCATCATCTCCCCCAGCACCCTCATCATCATTTCCCCAGCACCCTTCATCATTATCACCTCCCCCAGCACCCTCATCATCATCTCCCCCAGCACCCTTCATCATCATCTCCCCCAGCACCCTTCATCATCATCTCCCCCAGCACCCTCATCATCATCTCCCCCAGCACCCTTCATCATCATCTCCCCCAGCACCCTCATCATCATCTCCCCCAGCACCCTTCATCATTATCTCCCCCAGCATCCTCATCATCATTTCCCCCAGCACCCTTCATCATCATCATCTCCCCAAGCACCCTCAATCATCATGTCCCCCAGCACCCTTCATCATTATCTCCCCCAGCACCCTCATCATCTCCCCCAGCACCCTCATCATCTCCCCCAGCACCCTCATCATCTACCCCAGCACCCTTCATCATCATCTCCCCCAGCACTCTTCATCATCATCTCCCCCAGCACCCTCATCATCATCTCCCCCAGCACCCTCATCATCATCTCCCCCAGCACCCTTCATCATCATCTCCCCCAGCACCCTCATCATCATCTCCCCCAGCACCCTTCATCATCATCTCCCCCAGCACCCTCATCATCATCATGTCAACCAGCACCCTTCAACATCATCTCCTCCAGCACCCTCATCATCATCTCCCCCAGCACCCTTCATCATCATCTCCCCCAGCACCCTTCATCATCATCTCCCCCAGCACCCTCGTCATCATCTCCCACAGCACCCTTCATCATCATCTCCCCCAGCACCCTCATCATCTCCCCCAGCACCCTTCATCATCATCTCCCCCAGCAACCTTATCATCATCTCCCCCAGCACCCTCATCATCATCTCCCCCAGCACCCTTCATCATCATCTCCCCCAGCACCCTCATCATCATCATGTCAACCAGCACACTTCATCATCATCATCTCCTCCAGCACCCTTCATCATCATCTCCCCCAGCACCCTTCATCATCTCCCCCAGCACCCTCATCATCTCCCCCAGCACCCTTCATCATCATCTCCCCCAGCACCCTCATCATCATTTCCCCAGCACCCTTCATCATTATCACCTCCCCCAGCACCCTCATCATCATCTCCCCCAGCACCCTTCATCATCATCTCCCCCAGCACCCTTCATCATCATCTCCCCCAGCACCCTCATCATCATCTCCCCCAGCACCCTTCATCATCATCTCCCCCAGCACCCTCATCATCATCTCCCCCAGCACCCTTCATCATTATCTCCCCCAGCATCCTCATCATCATTTCCCCCAGCACCCTTCATCATCATCATCTCCCCAAGCACCCTCAATCATCATCTCCCCCAGCACCCTTCATCATCATCTCCTCCAGCACCCTTCATCATCATCTCCCCCAGCACCCTCATCATCATGTCCCCCAGCACCCTTCATCATCATCTCCCCCAGCACCCTCATCATCTCCCCCAGCACCCTCATCATCTCCCCCAGCACCCTCATCATCTCCCCCAGCACCCTTCATCATCATCTCCCCCAGCAACCTTATCATCATCTCCCCCAGCACCCTCATCATCATTTCCCCCAGCACTCTTCATCATCATCTCCCCCAGCACCCTCATCATCATCTCCCCAGCACCCTTCATCATCATCTCCCCCAGCACCCTCATCATCATCTCCCCAAGCACCCTTCATCATCATCTCCCCCAGCACCCTCATCATCATCTCCCCCAGCACCCTTCATCATCATCTCCCCCAGCACCCTCATCATCATCATGTCAACCAGCACCCTTCAACATCATCTCCTCCAGCACCCTCATCATCATCTCCCCCAGCACCCTTCATCATCATCTCCCCCAGCACCCTCGTCATCATCTCCCACAGCACCCTTCATCATCATCTCCCCCAGCACCCTCATCATCTCCCCCAGCACCCTTCATCATCATCTCCCCCAGCACCCTCATCATCATCTCCCCCAGCACCCTTCATCATCATCTCCCCCAGCACCCTTCATCATCATCTCCCCCAGCACCCTTCATCATCATCTCCCCCAGCACCCTCATCATCATCATGTCAACCAGCACCCTTCAACATCATCTCCTCCAGCACCCTCATCATCATCTCCCCCAGCACCCTTCATCATCATCTCCCCCAGCACCCTTCATCATCATCTCCCCCAGCACCCTCGTCATCATCTCCCACAGCACCCTTCATCATCATCTCCCCCAGCACCCTCATCATCTCCCCCAGCACCCTTCATCATCATCTCCCCCAGCAACCTTATCATCATCTCCCCCAGCACCCTCATCATCATCTCCCCCAGCACCCTTCATCATCATCTCCCCCAGCACCCTCATCATCATCATGTCAACCAGCACACTTCATCATCATCATCTCCTCCAGCACCCTTCATCATCATCTCCCCCAGCACCCTTCATCATCTCCCCCAGCACCCTCATCATCTCCCCCAGCACCCTTCATCATCATCTCCCCCAGCACCCTCATCATCATTTCCCCAGCACCCTTCATCATTATCACCTCCCCCAGCACCCTCATCATCATCTCCCCCAGCACCCTTCATCATCATCTCCCCCAGCACCCTTCATCATCATCTCCCCCAGCACCCTCATCATCATCTCCCCCAGCACCCTTCATCATCATCTCCCCCAGCACCCTCATCATCATCTCCCCCAGCACCCTTCATCATTATCTCCCCCAGCATCCTCATCATCATTTCCCCCAGCACCCTTCATCATCATCATCTCCCCAAGCACCCTCAATCATCATCTCCCCCAGCACCCTTCATCATCATCTCCTCCAGCACCCTTCATCATCATCTCCCCCAGCACCCTCATCATCATGTCCCCCAGCACCCTTCATCATCATCTCCCCCAGCACCCTCATCATCTCCCCCAGCACCCTCATCATCTCCCCCAGCACCCTCATCATCTCCCCCAGCACCCTTCATCATCATCTCCCCCAGCAACCTTATCATCATCTCCCCCAGCACCCTCATCATCATTTCCCCCAGCACTCTTCATCATCATCTCCCCCAGCACCCTCATCATCATCTCCCCAGCACCCTTCATCATCATCTCCCCCAGCACCCTCATCATCATCTCCCCAAGCACCCTTCATCATCATCTCCCCCAGCACCCTCATCATCATCTCCCCCAGCACCCTTCATCATCATCTCCCCCAGCACCCTCATCATCATCATGTCAACCAGCACCCTTCAACATCATCTCCTCCAGCACCCTCATCATCATCTCCCCCAGCACCCTTCATCATCATCTCCCCCAGCACCCTCGTCATCATCTCCCACAGCACCCTTCATCATCATCTCCCCCAGCACCCTCATCATCTCCCCCAGCACCCTTCATCATCATCTCCCCCAGCACCCTCATCATCATCTCCCCCAGCACCCTTCATCATCATCTCCCCCAGCACCCTTTATCATCATCTCCTCCAGCAACCTCATCATCATGACCCCAGCACCCTTCATCATCATCTCCCCCAGCACCCTCATCATCTCCCCCAGCACCCTCCATCATCATCTCCCCCAGCACCCTCATCATCATGTCCCCCAGCACCCTTCATCATCTCCCCCAGCACCCTCATCATCTCCCCCAGCAACCTTCATCATCATCTCCCCCAGCACCCTCATCATCATCTCCCCCAGCACCCTTCATCATTATCTCCCCCAGCACCCTCATCATCATTTCCCCCAGCACCCTTCATCATCATCATCTCCCCAAGCACCCTCAATCATCATCTCCCCCAGCACCCTTCATCATCATCTCCCCCAGCACCCTTCATCATCATCTCCCCCAGCACCCTTCATCATCATCTCCACCAGCACCCTCATCATCATCTCCCCCAGCACCCTTCATCATCTCCCCCAGCACCCTCATCATCATCTCCCCAGCACCCTCATCATCATCTCCCCAGCAACCTTCATCATCTCCCCCAGCACCCTCATCATCATCTCCCCCAGCACCCTTCATCATTATCTCCCCCAGCACCCTCATCATCATTTCCCCCAGCACCCTTCATCATCTCCCCCAGCACCCTTCATCATCATCTCCCCCAGCACCCTCATCATCTCCCCCAGCACCCTCCATCATCATTTCCCCAAGCACCCTCATCATCATCTCCCCCAGCATCTCCCCCAGCACCCTTCATCATCATCTCCCCCAGCACCCTTCATCATCATCATCTCCCCCAGCACCCTTCATCATCATCTCCACCAGCACCCTCATCATCATCTCCCCCAGCACGCTTCATCATCTCCCCCAGCACCCTCATCATCATCTCCCCAGCAACCTTCATCATCTCCCCCAGCACCCTCATCATCATCTCCCCCAGCACCCTTCATCATTATCTCCCCCAGCACCCTCATCATCATTTCCCCCAGCACCCTTCATCATCTCCCCCAGAACCCTTCATCATCATCTCCCCCAGCACCCTCATCATTTCCCCCAGCACCCTCCATCATCATCTCCCCAAGCACCCTCATGATCATGTCCCCCAGCACCCTTCATCATCTCCCCCAGCACCCTCATCATCTCCCCCAGCAACCTTCATCATCATCTCCCCCAGCACCCTCATCATCATCTCCCCCAGCACCCTTCATCATCATCTCCCCCAGCACCCTTCATCATCATCTCCCCCAGCACCCTCATCATCATCTCCACCAGCACCCTCATCATCATCTCCCCCAGCACCCTTCATCATCTCCCCCAGCACCCTCATCATCATCTCCCCAGCAACCTTCATCATCTCCCCCAGCACCCTCATCATCATCTCCCCCAGCACCCTTCATCATTATCTCCCCCAGCACCCTCATCATCATTTCCCCCAGCACCCTTCATCATCTCCCCCAGCACCCTTCATCATCATCTCCCCCAGCACCCTCATCATCTCCCCCAGCACCCTCCATCATCATCTCCCCAAGCACCCTCATCATCATGTCCCCCAGCACCCTTCATCATCTCCCCCAGCACCCTCATCATCTCCCCCAGCAACCTTCATCATCATCTCCCCCAGCACCCTCATCCTCTCCCCCAGCACCCTTCATCATCATCTCCCCCAGCACCCTTCATCATCATCTCCCCCAGCACCCTTCATCATCATCTCCACCAGCACCCTCATCATCATCTCCCCCAGCACCCTTCATCATCTCCCCCAGCACCCTCATCATCATCTCCCCAGCAACCTTCATCTCCCCCAGCACCCTCATCATCATCTCCCCCAGCACCCTTCATCATTATCTCCCCCAGCACCCTCATCATCATTTCCCCCAGCACCCTTCATCATCATCTCCCCCAGCACCCTTCATCATCATCTCCCCCAGCACCCTTCATCATCATCTCCACCAGCACCCTCATCATCATCTCCCCCAGCACCCTCATCATCCTCTCCCCAGCAACCTTCATCTCCCCCAGCACCCTCATCATCATCTCCCCCAGCACCCTTCATCATTATCTCCCCCAGCACCCTCATCATCATTTCCCCCAGCACCCTTCATCATCATCATCTCCCCAAGCACCCTCAATCATCATCTCCCCCAGCACCCTTCATCATCTCCCCCAGCACCCTTCATCATCTCCCCCAGCACCCTTCATCATCTCCCCCAGCACCATTCATCATCATCTCCACCAGCAACCTCATCATCATCTCCCCCAGCACCCTTCATCATCTCCCCCAGCACCCTTCATCTCCCCCAGCACCCTCATCATCAACCACCCCATCATATCTCCCTCACTCCCTTTCAACATTCCCCCTCATCATCATAAACACCCCCGACCCCCATCATACCTCCCCAGTCCCTTTCAGCAGTACCCCTCATCATCATAAACACCCCCTGGCCCTTCATCATCTCCCCCAGTCCCATTCAGCAGGTCACCCTCCCTTCATGATCTTCCCAGTGACCAGTCCCATTCAGCAGACCCCCCCCTTCATGATCTTCCCCAGTACCCCTCATCATCATAAACACCCCCTTGCCCTTCATCATCTCCCCCAGTCCCATTCAGCATACCCCCCTTCATGATCTCCCCAGTGACCAGTCCCATTCAGCAAGTCACCCCCCCCTTCATGATCTCCCCAGTGACCAGTCTCATTCAACAGACCCCCCCTTCATGATCTCCTCCAGTCCCTTTCAGCAGTTCCCTCATCATCCACCCTCCCCCCCCCCCATGCCTACCTGATGGCTGCTTCAGAAGAAGCAGCGGCAGATGAAGTGGCGATGGCTGAAGCAGCGGCGGGCGGGCGGGCCTCCGGTCGGCCACAGCACGAGGTCAGTCAGACGCGCCCTCTAGCAGCAGCAGACCCCGAAAGTTCTGGGTCACACTGCTGGAGCATGTTACTCTGCGGGGGGGGGGAGGGCGCGGGGGAGGGCACTCGCGCTAGTGCATCCGCGTCGTCAAACTGCTGGAGTGGGCTGGGGGGGGGGGGCCGCGTTAGAGTTCTGGAGTGCTCCTTCCCTACCGGTGAAGGCGGGGGAGGGGGAGGTGGAGGGGGTCCGTCACCAAAAAATTAAAACTATATCAAACGGGACAAACTAGACATTTATATTGAAACGACGGGACGGTCGGGATATAGGGAAAAAACGGTACTGTCCTGTTTCAAACGGTACGTGTGGTCAGCCTACCATAGACCCGGCGACGGCCCAGTCTGCCCCTGCCTGCGCCCGACGCGTTTGCTGCCGCGACCGAGTTCCTTTTCCATCCTCGGCATGAGCGGCTTTTCACAGCCAGACTGTACTGCCCAGCGGCCACCAGAGGGCAGCCTAGCTCTGCGTTAGACGAGCTGCTCCCGGCAGCATTTCCCCACAGGTCTTCCCTCTTAGTTTGTGTTATTCAGCCGGTCACCTCGCTATATCCGACCGAATGCGTCCCCGCAAAACCGCCGTCGGTTAGCGGACCGTCGGCTCGCGTGTCCCATGTTAAATCAGCCTCCGATTGAGCCGCCTGCGCCAAAGCAGGGACTGATTCGGCCGCCGGTGCTGATGCGGAGACCGATTGAGCCTGTCTGTGCTGAAGCAGAGGCTGTGATCCATTCTGGGCTGAAGCAGGGACTGATTCAGCCACCGGTGCAGATGCAGGGTCTGATTGAGCCATCTGTGCTGAAGCAGAGGCTGTGATCCATCTGGGCTGAAGCACGGACTGATAGAGCCACCTGTGCTGAAGCAGGAACTGTTTGAGCCACCTGTGCTGAAGCAGGAATATGCTGAAAACCTGACCTGTTGTGGCGGGCTTGAGGACTGGTGTTGAGAACCCGTTATCTAAATGATCACAACATGGTATCTTAATATGTATTAGGTGAAACAAGTGTGTTGGCTCAGCCAGGGCTTCATTGAAGCTAGGGATGAAAAGATAAGACAGTCAGGATCAGCAGAGAAAGCTCCAGGGATAGTGAAGGTGTATTGAGAAACCCTAACTAATAAGGTCACAACACTACTGTGTTCTAGACAGGGCCGCCAACAGGGCGGGGCAGAAGGGACCGCTGTCCCGGCCCGACCTCTGGCCACTCCCGGCTGCTGGTCCTCTCGTGGCCGGGCTCCTGGCTGTCCCACAGCTGCAGGCCTATAACCCTCTGTCCCACGCCGGGCTTCCGATGCTGCTGGGCCACCGGCCTCTCTGACGTCAGCGCGCCGGAAGTAAGCGCGGCCAGCTTCCGGCGAGCGCGCGCTGATGTCGGAAGCTCGGCGTGGGACAGAGGGATAGAAGCCTGCTGCTGAGGGGACCGGCAGCCTGGCCTTGCCAGGGGTCGGGGCACATCTTGCAGCGCCGGCCACTGAGCCCCCACAGCCTTTGGACCGATCTGACCATCCACAAGGTAAGTGTGTTTTTTTATATATATATTGGGGGTGTGGGTATTTTTGTATGAATTGAGGTGGGGGTCTTTTTGTATGTATTGAGGTGGGGGTCTTTTTGTATGAATTGAGGTGGGGGTATGTTTGTATGTATTGAGGTGGGGATCTTTTTGTATGTATTGAGGTGGGGGTCTTTTTGTATGAATTGAGGTGGGGGTATGTTTGTATGTATTGAGGTGGGGGTCTTTTTGTATGTATTGGGGGTGTGGGGGTCTTTTTTATATGTATTGGGGGTGGGGTATTTTTGTATATGTTTTGTGGGGGTGTGTTTTTTTATACATGTATTGAGGGGTGGGGGTCTTTTTATATGTATTTGGGAGGTATTTCTGTTATGTATTTGGAGAGGGGGGTTGGTATGTATTTTTGGGGGGGATTGAGTGAGAGTGGGGTACTTGACAGAAGGTGAGGGTGAGTGAGAGGGGGGAGGGAGTGAGTGAGGAAAAGAGGGAGTAAGAGTGAGATGCAGGGGAGAAATACATGGGAAGAGGGTGGGAAGTAGAGGGGGCTCGTGAGGAGTAAAAGGGGGGGGGGCTCGCAATGCCGCCGATTGGGGGGGGGGGGCGGACATAAGTCTAGTCCTGGTCCCCCGGGAAATCTGGGTTACAGACCTACAGATGTAGTGGGACTCACTGTCCCCGACACCACGGTCAAAGTCTGCTTAGCCGTACACAGCGTCTGCCGCGGTCGTGCTGTGGGGCATCCATGCTATAGGGGGGGGGGGGGGGGAAGGAAGGGACATGGGGGAGGACGGGGAGAGGGAGAATAGTGAGAAAAAGTTGCAAAGGATGAGAGGAAGAAGAGGGGGGTGTAAGAGAGAGGTTGGTAGCGTGAGAGGAGGAGAGAAAGATAGAGAGAGGGAGGGAGGGGGAATGTGAGGGAGGATGGGGAGAGTGTAAGCAATGAGAGAGGGAGTGTGGCAAAGAGAGAGGTAGAGGGATGGAGATGGGGGAGAGAGAGGGAGAAAAAGAGAAAGAATTGGGGAGGAGACTGAGATAGGGAATGGGAGAGTGAGGAGAGAGAATAAAATGTAGTAGAGAGAGGGAGGGGGAAGATAGTGAGGTGGGGAAGAGAGAGAGGGAGGTGCGGGAGAGAATGAGAAAGGGCAGGGAAGTGTGCGAGTGGGGGGGGGAGGGAGAGTGAGAAGGGAGATTGATAGGGGGAGAGCGAGAGAGAGAGGGGGAGAGGGAGAGTGGGAGGGAGAAAGAGGGGGGGAAGGGAATCACAGGACACCTCCCCTATCCCACTCAACAACCTGGGGCACTGGTGGAAACTCTAGTCCTGGGCCCCGGGAAAGCTGTCGGCTGACCTCACGGTGCTCAACTCGAACGAAGAACAGATGACGACCCTCTCGCCTTCACACGGACTACAGCAAAGCAAGAAGCAACTGGTCACCGACGGCTTTGTGCGCGTTGTTGACATTGTCTAAACCCCCTCCCCCCCCCACCCACCCACCCCGACGAAGCTGCGAAACGCATAGGGATGCTTGGTGGCGCTGTGCAGGCGTTATGCCGTGATCTGAGGACAACAAGGAAGGGAGCATGCAGGCAACAAGTGGAAGCCAGGGGCCTCCAGTGCGCCGGCTACAACGGGACTGACAAGGAGGACATATCTCCGGCGTTCCATTCGTACTCCAAGCCCTGAATACCGGGTCGGCGGAGGATAAGCCCCTCGGTTAGCTACTTCCTGTTTGTCCCACTGTATTATGGTCTATTCCTGACTCCCTGCCCTACTTCCTCTTTGTCCCACTGTATTGTGGTCTATTCCTGACTCCCTGCCCTACTTCCTGTTTGTCCCACTGTATTGTGGTCTATTCCTGACTCCCTGCCCTACTTCCTGTTTGTCCCACTGTATTATGGTCTATTCCTGACTCCCTGCCCTACTTCCTGTTTGTCCCACTGTATTACGGTCTATTCCTGGCTCCCTGCCCTACTTCCTGTATGTCCCACTGTATTACGGTCTATTCCTGACTCCCTGCCCTACTTCCTGTTTGTCCCACTGTATTATGGTCTATTCCTGGCTCCCTGCCCTACTTCCTGTTTGTCCCACTGTATTATGGTCTATTCCTGACTCCCTGCCCTACTTCCTGTTTGTCCCACTGTATTATGGTCTATTCCTGACTCCCTGCCCTACTTCCTGTTTGTCCCACTGTATTACGGTCTATTCCTGGCTCCCTGCCCTACTTCCTGTTTGTCCCACTGTATTACTGTCTATTCTTGACTCCCTGCCCTACTTCCTGTTTGTCCCACTGTATTACGGACTTTTCCTGACTCCCTGCCCTACTTCCCGTTTGTCCCACTGTATTACGGTCTATTCCTGACTCCCTGCCCTACTTCCCGTTTGTCCCACTGTATTACGGTCTATTCCTGACTCCCTGCCCTACTTCCTGTTTGTCCCACTGTATTATGGTCTATTCCTGACTCCCTGCCCTACTTCCCGTTTGTCCCACTGTATTATGGTCTATTCCTGACTCCCTGCCCTACTTCCTGTTTGTCCCACTGTATTATGGTCTATTCCTGACTCCCTGCCCTACTTCCCGTTTGTCCCACTGTATTATGGTCTATTCCTGACTCCCTGCCCTACTTCCTGTTTGTCGCACTGTTGCCTCCGTCATTTTTGTTACCTCGGGTGGCAGAGAGATTTGGGGGACATTGTGGGTTTTAATACATCAAGGTTGTGCGTCTCCTGTTTTGTGTCTTTGTTGTTACCGTAGGATGTGAGTGCCACGCCTGAAGGAGAGACGTGTGTGGGAAAGCTTGTAACGTCTGCACTGGTTCAATAAAAGGCTCTTCTCCTTTATTTCTTTATTACGGGCAGTAAGGCTCAGTTCTGAGCGGCGGAGACGATGTATAGATAAAAAGAAAGGTAATATAGTTTGCTGCAAAGAGAGCGAGAGAAGGAGAGACAGAGACAGGGAAGGAGAGAGAGAGACAGGAAAGGAGAGAGAGAGAGCGACAGGGTAGGAGAGAGAGAGAGCGAGACAGGGAAGGAGAGATAAAGAGAGGCAGGGAAGGAGAGATAAAGAGAGGCAGGGAAGGAGAGATAAAGAGAGGCAGGGAAGGAGAGAGAAAGAGAGGCAGGGAAGGAGAGAGAAAGAGAGGCAGGGAAGGAGAGAGAGAGAGACGGAAGGAGAGAGAGAGAGAGAGAGAGAGACAGGGAAGGAGAGAGAGAGACAGGGAAGGAGAGAGAGAGACAGGGAAGGAGAGAGAGAAACAGGGAAGGAGAGAGAGAAACAGGGAAGGAGAGAAACAGGGAAGGAGAGAGAGAGACAGGGAAGGAGAGAGAGAGAAAGGGAAGGAGAGAGAACGATAGAGAGAGAATGAAGGTGAAAAGCTGGATACCAGTTGTAATTTTCCTGCTCCTGAGATGCCAGATCGGTAAGAAACCTGTAGTGTGAGTGAGGGGGAGGCTGGCACTGCCGCTGTGTATACATGCCATGGTGTAGTAATGTGTGTGAGGGGGAGGCTGGCACTGCCGCTGTGTATACATGCCATGGTGTAGTAATGTGTGTGAAGGGGAGGCTGGCACTGCCGCTGCCTGCGCTGTACCTGTGCTGTGTATACATGGTGTAGTAGTGTGTGTGAGGGGGAGGCTGGCACTGCCGCTGCCCGTGCTGTACCTGTGTTGTGTATACATGGCATGGTGTAGTAGTGTGTGTGAGGGGGAGGCTGGCACTGCCGCTGTACCTGTGCTGTGTATACATGGTGTAGTAGTGTGTGCGAGGGGGAGGCTGGCACTACCGCTGCCCGTGCTGTACCTGTGTTGTGTATACATGGTGTAGTAGTGTGTGTGAGGGGGAGGCTGGCACTGCCGCTGCCTGAGCTGTACCTGTGCTGTGTATACATATCATGGTGTAGGAGTGTGTGTGTGTGAGGGGGAGGATGGCACTGCCGCTGCCTGCGCTGTACCTGTGCTGTGTATACATATCATGGTGTAGTAGTGTGTGTGAGGGGGAGGCTGGCACTGCCGCTGCCTGCGCTGTGGCTGCGCTGTACCTGTGCTGTGTATACATGGTGTAGTAGTGTGTGCGAGGGGGAGGCTGGCACTACCGCTGCCCGCGCTGTACCTGTGCTGTGTATACATGGTGTAGTAGTGTGTGCGAGGGGGAGGCTGGCACTGCCGCTACCCGCGCTGTACCTGTGCTGTGTATACATGGTGTAGTAGTGTGTGTGAGGGGGAGGCTGGCACTGCCCGCGCTGTACCTGTGCTGTGTATACATGGTGTAGTAGTGTGTGTGAGGGGGAGGCTGGCACTGCTGCTGCCCGCGCTGTACCTGTGCTGTGTATACATGGTGTAGTAGTATGTGTGAAGGGGAGGCTGGCACTGCCCGCGCTGTACCTGTGCTGTGTATACATGTCACGGTGTAGTAGTGTGTAAATATGTTCTGTGCCACAGGTAATACACGGATGTGCTATGCATGTGACCCTGGTAACTGTACTCACCTCTCAAAGAAGAACTGCACCATGAAGGAGAACACGTGTGTGACACTGCAGTTTGGTGAGTTGAGTCTCTCCCTCTCTCTCTCTCAAGGGCTGGCACATGTGGATATACACAGAGCCTGGAAACTCTAGTGATGGCACAGGGGGGTATATTGTGATGGCAGGGGCTAACCAGGCTATGCAATAAAAGTCAAGCCGGTTTTGGTTACCCCTGTTTCGTGTATAAGGGTCCATAAGGGATATACAGAGCCTGGCACTTCTAGGACTGGCACATGGGGATATACAATGTGTGACAGGGTGAAGTCAGGTACTGATTCGTATGCCTGGCAAACATACATCTGAGTCCTGCATCCAGCACTCAGAAGGTTAACCCAGGAGAAAAGCTGGGCAATCAGGAAGTGAGCTAACACACCTGACAACCAGCATGAGATATAAGGAAGTCATTGCTGGTAATCAGGTGGCTGCCTCAGAGCTATCCTAGACAAGCTGCTATGCAGATGGATTCACAACTGTCTCTCTAAACCACAGTAAGAACTGTTCATATTGTTTTCCTGACTGTTTGGTTTATGTTAACGGTTTGGTAAATGGATTAGCCAGCCAGCCTGATAGATAGGGCTTGGAGTGTTAGTAAGTTCTCCCAATGTGGAGCAGGTTTTATTTTTGCTATGTTTTTGTGATGCCTTAAAGGGACAGTGTGCCCACATGTTTGGTTATGCTGTGGAGAAATAAAGCCACTTTAACCTGAAACTACACGTGTGGACTTTTGACTGACCTCGCCTACAGGCCGTCCTGCCACACAGTGCCTGGCACCTCTAGGACTGGCACAGGGGGAATATACAGAGTCGGTCACCTCTAGGGCTGTCACAGGGGGGATATACAGAGCCTGGCACCCCTAGGACTGGCACAGGGTAGATATAGAGCCTGACACCTCTAGGGCTGGCACAGGGATATATGCAGAGCCTGACACCTCTAGGGCTGGCACAGGGGGATATACAGAGCCTGGCACCTCTAGGACTGGCACAGGGGGATATACAGTGCCTGGCACCTCTAGGGATACTCTAGGTTGCTCACTCCTTTTTCTCTGTGACAGATAATGCGACACTGAACCAGAGAGGCTGCCTCGGTGAACTCCCTTGTGACACGGATTTCGGGCCTGGCATCCACGACCTACGTGTCTCCTTCTGCTACACCGACCTCTGCAACTCCGCGGCCATCCCCACGGTATCCCTGGTCACCGGGATAGCGACCCTGCTGGTCCTGTGGCTGGCCAAGCTGTCCTGAGCCCACGGCGAGCGTGGCTCCCTCATTAACCCCTTCCCTGCTGGAGGGGTGGGGGAGGGGCGCTGTGCGGGGTGTGCCAGCGTATAACCTATCCCTTACCGCTGGCATCAGCAGAGTCTGGCACCTCTAGGCCTTATCCTGTCATTGTGTCTTACTGTTTCCCTAATAAAGACATTCACACTCAGATTATTCTCTGTATGTTCTGTCCCCTGCGGGGGATTTCTTTCTCCTATTTGCCCCGGTCACATGTTACTGTGTAAAGTCCTCTGTTGGCTTCTCAGCCTTAGCAACTCCTTCTCTGGCCCCTTATATTATGGTCTATTCCTGACTCCCTGCCCTACTTCCTGTTTGTCCCACTGTATTATGGTCTATTCCTGACTCCCTGCCCTACTTCCTGTTTGTCCCACTGTATTATGGTCTATTCCTGACTCCCTGCCCTACTTCCTGTTTGTCCCACTGTATTATGGTCTATTCCTGACTCCCTGCCCTACTTCCTGCTTGTCCCACTGTATTATGGTCTATTCCTGACTCCCTGCCCTACTCCCTGTTTGTCCCACTGTATTATGGTCTATTCCTGAATCCCTGCCTTACTTCCTGTTTGACCCACTGTATTATGGTCTATTCCTGAGTCCCTGCCCTACTTCCTGTTTGTCCCACTGTATTATGGTCTATTCCTGACTCCCTGCCCTACTTCCTGTTTGTCCCACTGTATTATGGTCTATTCCTGACTCCCTGCCCTACTTCCTGTTTGTCCCACTGTATTATGGTCTATTCCTGACTCCCTGCCCTACTTCCTGTTTGTCCCACTGTATTATGGTCTATTCCTGACTTCCTACCCTACTTCCTGTTTGTCCCACTATATTATGGTCTATTCCTGACTCCCTGCCCTACTGCCTGTTTGTCCCACTGTATTATGGTCTATTCTTGACTTCCTGCCCTACTTACTTTTTGTCCTACTATATTATGGTCTATTCCAGACTCCCTGCCCTACTTCCTGTTTGTCCCACTGTATTATGGTCTATTCCTGACTTCCTACCCTACTTCCTGTTTGTCCCACTATATTATGGTCTATTCCTGACTCCCTGCCCTACTTCCTGTTTGTCCCACTGTATTATGGTCTATTCTTGACTTCCTGCCCTACTTCCTTTTTGTCCTACTATATTATGGTCTATTCCAGACTCCCTGCCCTACTTCCTTTTTGTCCCACTGTTGCCTCCGTCCTTTCAGCGTGCAGCTATTGCTAGTGATCTACCCCAAGCTGCTCTCCCTGAGATAGCTTTGTTTTTCCCCTTCCCCTAATTTATGCGTAACATGGTTAGTCCACCCTGCCTCTTTCCCCCCCCCCCCCCCTGTCACATAAGTCCTTAGCAGTCTAGGCTGTGACAGGTAGTCCTGTGGGTAATTGACCCGCCATCATGCTCCACCCTGAGTGACAGTAAATGTGATGGGGACTCATGGTCTGTTTGTAGCCTATCAGGGTTCCGATCTTGAGCCCTCCCCTTCTGGTTCTTCAGGGTGGTAGGTGAGGGAGTTAGTTCTCTTCCACCCTTCTAACAGAGTTGAGGTGTGGGGCCTGTCTCCTCTCCGCAGGTGGGAGGGACTGAGGAGCATGGTTCGGTTACTGTATATCTAAGGCTCCACATTTGGAGAGCACGCACCATCCAGAGGCCTGGGGTCCTCTGAGCCCTTGAATACGCTGTATCTCCATCTACCACAGTGACTGCAAATAAAGCCCTGGTTCCTTTTTGCACCTGCCTGGATTCTAATCAGTGAGCACGGGTGTATGAGAGTTTGCTTCAGAGGAGACTGCCTCTAGAATACCTAGAACCTACCAACGCTGGAGGCGCTGAACACTGGATACAGAACATCAGATGACACCAAAAGCCTGTTCTGGTCTCCACTACATCGCAGACAACTCAGCTCTCCTGGACCCTCCCAGTTATGGCCGCACCACAGACACCTGTAGCCGCAACAGTATCTTCCAGAGGGGGGGCGTACATGTGCTACAAATGCATCCCCAAAGTTTCTATTCATTTCTGTTTGTGAACATAATAAAGTCAGAAATCCAAGGTTTGCATGAAGGAGACGAGTTTACCTGTCTGTACAAATGTCACTGAGCCCCAGGGAGCCAACGACAGAGCATGATATATTCACTAAACACCAACTAGTGTTCCACCACTCACTGACCCTAAGAAAAGTATCAAACAGGGAATATGCCCCAAAATGGACATTTTAATGCAAGCACAAGGTAACACTATACTTGGAGTAATGTCACACACGCGGGTAATACGGAAGGGGGCCCTAACTGTGTGGTGTGGGGAAGAAAACAGGGAAGGGAGAGATACACACAATGGGAGAGAGGGTGGGTGGGGTGTGGGGGGGGGGTAATTAGGGGGGCAACATTTCGGGGTTAAGAGTCCTTCATCAGGCCCTGTACTTCCCTAAACCCTGTTTCCCGAACCAGCTGAGCAGACTCCCCAGATAATAATAATGATGATGAATTCAATATAACAGAGTTTAAGCTCAACAGATATAGTCCAGAACCAGCAAGAGGATAAATGGTGTTGAGCAAAAAGTAGAAAAATCAAACTGTCACGTCCTTAGAACTCTCCCCTCTCTCCCTCTCTCCCTCTCCCCCTCTTACCCCTCTCTCTCCTCTCTCTCCTCTCCCTCCCCTCTCTCTCCTTCCTCCCCTCTCTCCTCCCTCTCCTCCCTCTCCTCCCTCTCCTCCCTCTCCTCCCTCTCCTCCCTCTCCTCTCTCTCCTCTCTCTCCTCCCTCTCCTCCCTCTCCTCCCTCTCCTCTCTCTCCTCTCTCTCCTCTCTCTCCTCTCTCTCCTCTCTCTCCTCCCTCTCCTCCCTCTCCTCCCCTCTCCTCTCTCCCTCTCTCTCCCTCCAAGGATTTTAAATTTGAGCACACTTTTTATTTGCAGATTGCAGGTTTGCTATGGGCAGCAATGTGGCTCGGTCATACGCCAATCTGTAAATGATTGATTTTGAAGACACACAAATCTTTTCTCACGAACATTTTGATAAGATGTTATTTTCCTGCAGATTTATAGAAGACCTGTTTTTCTTATGGGAGGGGACATCAGATGAGTTAATAGGATTCTTTGATTATTTGGAGGAACTGGACACAGGGCCGCCAACAGGGGGGTCCACCGGGGTTGACGTTCCGGGCCCGGTGACTCAGGGAGCCTGGCCGCCTGTGGCCGCCGCCGGGCACGTGTCAAAAAAATAAAAAAAGTGTTGCGGGGAGTGGGGGTCTTTTTATATGTATTGTTGGGAGTGGGGTCTTTTATATGTATTGTTGGGAGTGGGGGTCTTTTTATATGTATTGTTGGGAGTGGGGGTCTTTTTATATATATTGTTGGGAGTGGGGGTCTTTTTATATGTATTGTTGGGAGTGGGGTCTTTTTATATGTATTGTTGGGAGTGGGGTCTTTTTATATGTATTGGGGGAGTGGGGGTCTTTTTATATGTGTAACGGTATTTCTGACCTGGCCTGACCCACCCAATCTCACATTGGCCTCTGTGGTCTAACCAGTCCCCATTACAGTGTGGTTGTGTCTGGTGGTGCACCTGTTGGCTACAGGACTCCTGAGTCTCCCGCATGATGGTGTGTGGGGAGGACCCGTCCAGACAGGCAGCTGAGGTAGTGTGCTGAGTCCTACCTATATCCAGTGCATCGCCTCCACCTCATCAGGGTCCCTTCGGTCACTCGGGGATGGTCCTGGCGAGGAACTCCTCTGTGGTGCTCCTCTCTGTACAATCACTCCACACATGTACACGAGAGGGTTTGTAATTAAGAGCATCTTTATTGTACGGTGGGCCATGCTGCCCTCCACAATGGGGTGTAATTAGCCCTCCATTGTCACCGTACTTCCCTTTAAAAGGTATTGTTCTCCTTAATTAGGGATTCCCTATCCCAGCCGGGATGTCTTTACTCTGTGCCAGGTCCCTGGACACAGACTCCTGCTTCAGCTACTAGAACATAACTGAACTTGTACTTGAACTAGAACTCAACTCCACTGTACAACTCGCACTTGAACTAACTCTTAGACACAGTGCTGTGCCTTATGTACACTCTGGGGGCTGACACAACTCTGACATCACCAACCAGGGAGTCAGAGTCTGTGACCACTCCCATCCTTACATAGGGCACCTCACCAGGGTGTGAGGGCAAACCTCCATAATTACTGCTGGCATGCCCACAACTTACCAGGCCTTACTGTCAGCAGGAGAGATGACTGTAGCCATTTTACATGACCGCTACATATGTATTGGGGGAGTGGGGGTCTTTTTATATGTATGGGGGAGTGGGGGTCTTTTTATATGTATGGGGGAGTGGGGGTCTTTTTATATGTATTGGGGGAGTGGGGGTCTTTTTAAATGTATGGTGGAGTGGGGGTCTTTTTATATGTATTGGGAGTGGGGGTCTTTTTATATGTATTGGGGGGAGTGGGGGTCCTTTTATATGTATTGAGGGGCTTGGGTGAATTTGTATATGTATTGGAGGTCTTGGGGGAATTTGTATATGTATTGGGGGTCTTGGGGGAATTTTTATATGTATTGGGGGGGCTTGGGGGTATTTTTATATGTATTGGGGAGGCTTGAGGGTATTTTTATATGTATTGGGGGCCTGGGGGAATTTTTATATGTATTAGGGGCTTGGGGGTATTTTTATATGGGTTGGGGTATTTTTTATATGTATTGGGGAGGGTTGTTTTTTTATATGGTGTGTGCGTGCGTGCGCGTGTATGTATCGGGGGTTATATGTATTGTTTTTTTATATGTATTGGGTAGGTGGGTTTTTTGTATGCATTTGGGGGGGGGATTTTTTTGTATGTATTTGGGGGGGGGATTTTTTTGTATGTATTTGGGGGTGGAAAGTTTTTTGGTATATATCTTGTGTTGGGGGAATTGTGTGAGGGGGAAAGGGTGAGTGAGGAAAAGAGGGAGACGCAGGGGAGAGAAACACATGCGAGGCGGGAGAGTGAGAGGGGGTGAGACGGAAAGGAGAGAAATACATGGGAAGAGGGGGGGGGGAAAGAGAGGGGGCTCGTGAGGTGTGAAATGGAGGGGCGGCTCGCAATACTGATGACATGGTGGGGGGGGAGGGCCCTGCTTAGAAATGTTTGTCCTGGGACCCACGATTTCTGTTGGCGGCCCTTACTGGACGCGCCAGTACGCCTCACCAAAAACTAGAGCAAGTATCACATTTCTTATTAAGATGTCTTAGGCTGAGTCCATAGAGACGTCACGTCTGGGGGCGGGCCGGTTACGTCACGGAGCCGGTTCGCCCTCATTGGGTGTACCGCTCACGTGACCGGCCCTCCGCTCTCCCGTCAGCGCGCAAACTAAAAATCTCTTGTCTGCTACGCCTCCACACGCCTGCGCGAGGCCCTGCTAAAGACGCTCTCATTGCGGCTGCAGGGGCTCGCTGACGAGCGTCAGCGCGGCTCGGCGGATAAGCGCTGACCATGGACTCAGCCTTACTCATCAATGCAGATGGCGCAATACGCACGGACCTGTATAGGAAACCTACAGACCGCCGCGCCACCTTACACGCATCTCGTTTTCATCCGGATAGGCTTAAGACCGCGTTACCGTTCTCGCAGAAAGTCAGAGCTACCCGTATTGTCGATAGACAAACACAATTGGATGACACGTTAAGAGATATCGAGACACGTTTTATCGCCAGGGGCCACAAAAGACCCATCATGGGAGCAGCATTTAAAACGACAATTACGAATCCTACGGAGAGAGAGACAGGCGACAGAATGACTTCTGTAAGCAAGTTCACCGCAGCCGGCGGTTCTGTAAAATCTACAATAAAAACCGGTCAGCCAGGAAGGCGAAGAATAGACTCAGACTCGCGCTCTTACAGACAACCTTGCTATAACCTTGAGGTTATCACTTCCTAACCCTGAGTAGAAAAATTCAGGCTGAGGGGACATCTCAATACTTCCGGGTCTTCGTACTTAATCTACAGGCATACCCCGCTTTAAGGACACTCACTTTAAGTACACTCGCGAGTAGGGACATATCGCTCAATAGGAAAACGGCAGCTCACGCATGCGCCTGTCAGCATGTCCTGAACAGCAATACCGGCTCCCTACCTGCACCGCAGCTGTGCGCAAGCGGGGAGACTATAGAGCCTGTTACACATGTATTATTTACATCAGTTATGCACGTATATGATGATTGCCGTACAGTACATGCATCGATAAGTGGGGAAAAGTTAGTGCTTCACTTTAAGTACATTTTCGCTTTACATACATGCTCCGATCCCGTTGCGTACGTTAATGCGGGGTATGCCTGTATTTTTTTTTGCGAATTGCATTTCCAGTGCTACGAAGGTTCGTAAGCAGTGTGAGTAAATGTAAATGATTAGCTGTTCTGATTATTTGTAATAGCCAAGCCGTGGGAATCAAATCAGTTTGATACGCGGTGTCAAATACATTTTGCTGTCGATTCATTCTGCGCTAACTTATCAACTATGTGTTGGGAAGCAACACCAAATGGCCACAAGGGGACTTTTAGTACATATTTTTATACAGTATATATATTTTATTTATATGTGTCGTCGGTTTTTAATATTAATTAAAGTTTATTATTTTTGGTTTTGTGTAACATGGTCTGGTGGAACCTTTATACGCTCTGTCTCCATTAGGATCCTAGGGGTAACAGTTATTAAACTGTTACTGGATGTATACTCCCGTCCTTGTGAATCTCGAGTGTGTTTGTTCAACTATGTGTTGGGCCAATCAAAAGTCGGAACATCAAAAGTTCTCTCCACATAGGATTGGCCGGGGACACTTTATTGAGCCAAATTACTGACTTTTGTGGGAAAACGTACACACGCACTTGTACATATTTAAGCTCATGAGCTACTATTAGGGGTTTTTCTGTTTGACGCCCCTGCAGGGACCTGTAGGGGTTTTGACCTTGAAAGGGTGATCTCTCATCCTTCCTACTTGTTGAGTAGTCTTTTGATGTCACAAAATTTTATACCAGTGTAGCTCCTCTTCTATATATACAGTACACACATTTATATATGTCCCATAAAAGGAGTCACACGACACAACTCCGTGTCACACGTTTATTACTTTATTGCGGGCACCAGACGTTGAATCTGATTGGTGGACGAGAAAAATAGAAAAGGAGAAAGCCAAAGTGAGACCACTTACAGACTCAGAGAGAGAGGGAGAGACAGAGACACAGAGAGAGAGACAGAGAGAGAAGAGAAAATGAAGGCAACCATTTTGATAACAATTGGACTTTTTCTCGTTCTCAGCTGCCAATTTGGTAAGGAAGCCTGCAGTGTGTGTGAGGGGGAGGCTGGCACTGCCGCTGCCCGCGCTGTACCTGTGCTGTGTATACATGGTGTAGTAGTGTGTGAGGGGGAGGCTGGCACTGCCCGCGCTGTACCTGTGCGGTGTATACATGGTGTAGTAGTGTGTGTGAGGGGGAGGCTGGCACTGCCGCTGCCCGCGCTGTACCTGTGCTGTGTATACATGGTGTAGTAGTGTGTGAGGGGGAGGCTGGCACTGCCCGCGCTGTACCTGTGCTGTGTATACATGGTGTAGTAGTGTGTGTGAGGGGGAGGCTGGCACTGCCGCTGCCCGCGCTGTACCTGTGCTGTCTATACATGGTGTAGTAGTGTGTGTGAGAGGGAGGCTGGCACTGCCCGCGCTGTACCTGTGCTGTGTATACATGGTGTAGTAGTGTGTGTGAGGGGGAGGCTGGCACTGCCCGCGCTGTACCTGTGCGGTGTATACATTGTGTAGTAGTGTGTGTGAGGGGGAGGCTGGCACTGCCGCTGCCCGCGCTGTACCTGTGCTGTGTATACATGGTGTAGTAGTGTGTGAGGGGGAGGCTGGCACTGCCCGCGCTGTACCTGTGCGGTGTATACATGGTGTAGTAGTGTGTGTGAGAGGGAGGCTGGCACTGCCCGCGCTGTACCTGTGCTGTGTATACATGGTGTAGTAGTGTGTGTGAGGGGGAGGCTGGCACTGCCCGCGCTGTACCTGTGCTGTGTATACATGGTGTAGTAGTGTGTGTGTGAGGGGGAGGCTGGCACTGCCGCTGCCCGCGCTGTACCTGTGCTGTGTATACATGGTGTAGTAGTGTGTGTGAGAGGGAGGCTGGCACTGCCCGCGCTGTACCTGTGCTGTGTATACATGGTGTAGTAGTGTGTGTGAGGGGGAGGCTGGCACTGCCCGCGCTGTACCTGTGCTGTGTATACATGGTGTAGTAGTGTGTGTGAGGGGGAGGCTGGCACTGCCGCTGCCCGCGCTGTACCTGTGCTGTGTATACATGGTGTAGTAGTGTGTGTGAGGGGGAGGCTGGCACTGCCGCTGCCCGCGCTGTACCTGTGCTGTGTATACATGGTGTAGTAGTGTGTGTGAGGGGGAGGCTGGCACTGCCCGCGCTGTACCTGTGCTGTGTATACATGGTGTAGTAGTGTGTGTGAGGGGGAGGCTGGCACTGCCGCTGCCCGCGCTGTACCTGTGCTGTGTATACATGGTGTAGTAGTGTGTGAGGGGGAGGCTGGCACTGCCGCTGCCCGCGCTGTACCTGTGCTGTGTGTACATGGTGTAGTAGTGTGTGAGGGGAATCTTTTTTATTTTAAATACAAAATACAAATATTTACAAATACACACAATACTTACAGAATAGCATCCAGAGAATCACATAAACAATACATTTATCTTACAGAGATTCCCTTTTCAAAGATATCTAAACGCCTCTCTCCAACCTCTCAGATTCCCCCTGCTATATACACTTTACTGATGGATAAATAACACAAAGTAATCAGGCAAGTTTCCTGCAAAAAGAAAATCTAAATCTTAATGTCCTTTAGACTAGAAAAGACTTGAGTCTGTATCTTTTCCCCTTAACACTATTCACATTAATTAGTTGCCACTTTCAGCGGAGAGGGGCACTTTGGCACATTTAGTGAATCACCACCACCCTTTTTTTTTCTTTTTAGCACCATTTTTCTTTTTGACCATTTTCTTTCTCCCGGGGGGGCTCTCTGATGGCAGATTTCTCTTATTCGATGGTCCGGCCATCTCAATGTCCTGAATAGATTCAGACCGCTGCGAGGTCTGACTGTCCGACATATCGGGGTCTGCGTCATCCATCTTTTCACCCCAACTCTTTTCTTCCAATACCTCATACAGAGGCGGCACATTTTATTTGAGTGCGGCTAGCTCCGCAAGCCTGGGGATGCCCCGGCATGCTAGCCGCACTCCCTCGGCGTGCCGCGCGTCATCGACGCGCGGTCACGCGTCATCGGGTGCCTGCGCCCCCTGCACGCGCGTCCAGGGCTCCCCGAGGGAGCCCTGGTGTCCCGCGATGTGGGGGACGGCGGCAGGGGGTTCCGGGGGACCCGGCGGACCCGGCGAGCGGAGGGAGAAAGCCCCGATCGGAGGGCGCTCCTCCGCGGCTTCGGCGCGCGCCAGGCACATCACCAGTGACACGCACGCCACGGAAGGAGGGGAACCAGATACACCATCTATCCGGCTGCTGAGATCCACTGCGTGTGATCGAAATGCTTTTAAACTTTTGAAATCATGTGAGTGTTATACCTTTCACTTACCTTTTATAAATTCTTGGTATACAGTCTGCGCTATGTCCAGTCTTCTTTTCTAAGGTCTCTTGGATTCTATATGGGGCTGAGATTGATTTCCTGAATACAGTGTGACATCCATACTCTGGGAAAGATACCTTTACGTGCCTTTAACCTTCTCACACTTGTGAGTACATCTGCATTAGATCAGCCAATTTATTTAATTTGTCACAGCAATATTGCACTATCTATATACATTTTTGTTTTCACATATCCCTGCGCTTCCCGGAGATTCATCCCTACTTCTCAACACGAGGACTGACAGAGCAATCCTCACCGGGTCATAGCAGCACCTGTTTTATGTGTTTGCATAAGTATCACCTTTTGATTATTATTATCACTACGATTATATGTATAGCTAGTATTTTTATATAGAGCGCCACTATTAGATAAGTTTCCTTTTTCACATCACGGCGCGCGCCTGGTTACTGCTGCGGCCGAGACCGGGCAAATGCTCAAATAAACTCGGCCGCAGCAGTATGTATTGTGCTGCGAGATCTCTTCTTGGACAGTTTCTGTAGTTTTCTTTCTAGCTGAGCTGGTTTGGGCAGTCCTGTTTTTACTTGTTATTGTTTCCCATTCATTATCGCCATCTTTGCGAGGTTCGCCGCCATCTTTGCGAGGTTCGCCTCCATCTTTGCGAGGTTCACCGCCATCTTTGCAGGGTTCGCCGCCATCTTTGCAGGGTTCGCCGCCATCTTTGCAGGGTTCGCCGCCATCCTTGCAGGGTTCGCCGCCATCCTTGCAGGGTTCGCCGCCATCCTTGCAGGGTTCGCCGCCATCCTTACAGGGTTCGCCGCCATCTTTACAGGGTTCGCCGCCATCTTTGCAGGGTTCGCCGCCATCTTTGCAGGGTTCGCCGCCATCTTTGCGGGACTCGCCACCATCTTTGCAGGGTTCGCTGCCATCTTTGCAGGGTTCGCCGCCATCTTTGCAGGGTTCGCCGCCATCTTTGCAGGGTTCGCCGCCATCCTTGCAGGGTTCGCCGCCATCCTTGCAGGGTTCGCCGCCATCCTTGCAGGGTTCGCCGCCATCCTTGCAGGGTTCGCCGCCATCCTTACAGGGTTCGCCGCCATCTTTACAGGGTTCGCCGCCATCTTTGCAGGGTTCGCCGCCATCTTTGCAGGGTTCGCCGCCATCTTTGCGGGACTCGCCACCATCCTTGCGGGGTACATCACCTTCCTGAGTAGAATTCTCTGTGTTTGGTACAAAACTCAGATCGCTCCTGTGTTCTCCGTCTGACACCCTCTTTGGGCTGGAAGTGTATATGTCAGACCCAGAGACTTTAAAACCTCTTCTGCAGGTGCAAGTTGAAGACTTTCTGATGACTCTGTGTCATTCTGCGTATAATGGTTGTGTTCGGCTTCTGGGCAATCTTTAAAGGAATAACCACATTTATAGCACAGGTTGCAGACAATGTCCTTGTCACACTCAGAGCTGTGATGACCAATAGAACCACATAAAGTGCACCTGATTTTGTCACATGCTGAGCTTAAGTGCCTGGGGGAATCACATTTAAAACACTTTTTAGGCTGTCCCCAATAAAAACATCGCCCGCGATCCCTTCCAATATATATGGCGTTTGGGAGGTGACATGCCACATTGTGTGTGTACCTGAGCTTAACTTTAAACTTGTAGCCCCCATTCCAGAAACCTTCAGCATCCATATTTTTCACTGGACCGGACTGAACATCACACTGTCTTTGTAGCCAAAAACATATATCTTCAACCGCTACAGTCTCAATGTCAAAGATAATATTCACTTCCACGGTCACAGGGCGAGAAACCTGGATAACTTTAAAGAATTCCCATTCTGGATTATCCTTCACTTCTCTGTAACGAAACCAGAATTTTTCTAGCCCTTCTGGTGTCTTAAAGCTCACTTCGTAGTTTCTGCTACTAGGAGCATGTAACAAAGCATACACCTCACTGGGTTGGAAGCCAAGAGAAATTTTGATCAAGTCTTTTCCTACAACAAATCTGTCCGGTATAGGAGCCATATCCCCACAATAATCCAGTCTGACTATGTTCCTGCGCTTTCTGGCATCATCAAATGACAAATAAGATGTACCTGGGCGTCTTGTACTCCATGCTGACTGCTGGGGGGAAGCTGTCTCGGCCGCTCCTGTTGGTTTTGCTGCAGTTCCTGCTTCAGCTAAGGACTTTGCTTTTGCCGCTCCTGTTTCTGCTAAGGGCTTTGATGCTGCTGCAGGCTGTATGGATTTCTCACTCATTTTAGGAATCTCCATTTCTTGTGCCTCAAAAGCCTCTACTGCTTCAGCGTTCTCCACTGCTTCAGCGTTCTCCACTGCTTCAGCCATTTCCACTTCAGACACTTCTTCCTGTGCCTGGGCTGTTTGCTGCTCTGTCTCAGGTGTATTGCCAGCATCATTCAGGCTCTCAGCCTGGGCTGTTTGCTGCATGTCTGCCTTGGGTGTGGCTGCTAATTCCTGCACCTGTCTGCAACATTCAGCTGCTTGTAGTGTCTCTGTATCAGGTACAGTTGCATGCAGTTTCTCTGTCTCCGGTGCAGCTATATGCAGGGTCACTGCGTCAGGTACAGTTGTTTGCAGGGTCACTGCATCAGATGCAGTTGCTTGTGGGGTCTCTGTCTCAGGTGTAGCTGCCGTTTCCTGTGCATTAGTGTGTGTGTCCTTACAAATTTGTGGGATAACAATTTCTGTGACCCCAAGTCTCCTTTTCTCATGTCTGCCTGCCTTTTACTCCTGGCTTCATTAGACCTTGAGCTGGTTTTAGCCGCAGTTCTCTTACCCGTCTGGTTCTGAGCCGGACTTTCAGTATTCTCCATCTCAGATTCTTTCTGCCCAACATATTCATTCATCTCTTTTTCCATATTTTCTGACTCTTTCTTTTGCAAACATTTCTGCACTTTAGCTTCCAGGGAAACTTTCTTATCCGCATTCAGATTAGCTTGAGACCTGGTTCCCATTCCTCTCCCTCCTCCAGGGTCTGCCGCCATCTTGGCTCACAGCTCCACCCCTTCCTGTGTGTGAGGGGGAGGCTGGCACTGCCGCTGCTCGCGCTGTACCTGTGCTGTGTATACATAGTGTAGTAGTGTGTGTGAGGGGAGGCTGGCACTGCCCACGCTGTACCTGTGCTGTGTATACATGGTGTAGTAGTGTGTGTGAGGGGGAGGCTGGCACTGCCCACGCTGTACCTGTGCTGTGTATACATGGTGTTGTAGTGTGTGTGAGGGGGAGGCTGGTACTGCCGCTGTACCTGTGCTGTGTATACATGGTGTAGAAGTGTGTGTGAGGGGGAGGCTGGCACTGCCCGCGCTGTACCTGTGCTGTGTATACATGGTGTAGTAGTGTGTGTGAGGGAGGCTGGCACTGCCGCTGCCCGCGCTGTACCTGGGCTGTGTATACATGGTGTAGTAGTGTTTGTGAGGGAGGCTGGCACTGCCGCTGCCCGCGCTGTACCTGGGCTGTGAATACATGGTGTAGTAGTGTGTGTGTGAGGGGAATCTTTTTTATTTTAAATACAAAATACAAATATTTACAAAAACACACAATACTTACAGAATAGCATCCAGAAAATGACATAAACAATACATTTATCTTACAGAGATTCCCTTTTCAAAGATATCTAAACGCCTCTCTCCAACCTCTCAGATTCCCCCTGCTATATACACTTTACATCTGATAGATAAACAATATACACTTTACTGATAGATAAATAACACAAAGTAATCAAGCAAGTTTCCTGCAAAAAGAAAATCTAATTCTTAATGTCCTTTAGACTAGAAAAGACTTGAGTCTGTATCTTTTCCCCTTAATACTATACACATTAATTAGTTGCCGCCTTCAGCGGAGAGGGGCACTTTGGCACATTTAGTGAATCACCACCACCCTTTTTTTTTCTTTTTTGCACCATTTTTCTTTTTGACCATTTTCTTTCTCCCGGGGGGGCTCTCAGATGGCAGATTTCTCTTATTCGATGGTCCGGCCATCTCAATGTCCTGAATAGATCCAGACCGATGCGAGGTCTGACTGTCCGACATATCGGGGTCTGCGTCATCCATCTTTTCACCCCAACTCTTTTCCTCCAATACCTCATATGTATTATGCAGCGAGATCTCTTCTTGGACAGTTTCTGTAGTTTTCTTTCCAGCTGAGCTGGTTTGGGCAGTCTTGTTTTTACTTGTTATTGTTTCCCATTCATTATCGCCATCTTTGCGAGGTTTGCCGCCATCTTTGCAGGGTTCGCCGCCATCTTTGCAGGGTTCGCCGCCATCTTTGTGGGGTTCGCCGCCATCTTTGCGGGACTCGACGCCATCTTTGCTCAGATCGCTCCTGTGTTCTCCGTCTGACCCCCTTTGGGCTGGAAGTGTATATGTCAGACCCAGAGACTTTAAAACCTCTTCTACAGGTGTAAGTTGAAGACTTTCTGATGACTCTGTGGTATTCTCTTTATCACTAGGAGATGCTGTATTCTGTACTCTAGACATTTCATTCTGCCCATAATGGTTGTGTTCGGCTTCTGGGCAATCTTTAAAGGAATGACCACATTTGTAGCACAGGTTGCAGACTATGTCCTTGTCACACTCAGAGCTGTGATGACCAATAGAACCACATAAAGTGCACCTGATTTTGTCACATGCTGAGCTTAAGTGCCTGGGGGAATCACACTTAAAACATTTTTTAGGCTGTCCCCAATAAAAACATCGCCCGCGATCTCTTCCAATATATATAGCGTTTGGGAGGTGACATGACACATTGTGTGTGTATCGAAGTTTAACTTTAAACTTGTAGCCCCCATTCCAGAAACCTTCAGCATCCATACTTTTCACTGGACCGGACTGAACATCGCACTGTCTTTGCAGCCAAAAACATATATCTTCAACCGCTACAGTCTCAATATCAAAGATAATATTCACTTCCACGGTCACAGGGCGAGAAACCTGGATAACTTTAAAGAATTCCCATTCTGGATTATCCTTCACTTCTCTGTAACGAAACCAGAATTTTTCTAGCCCTTCTGGTGTCTTAAAGCTCACTTCGTAGTTCCTGCTACTAGGAGCGTGTAACAAAGCGTAAACCTCACTGGGTTGGAAGCCAAGAGAAACTTTGATCAAGTCTTTTCCTACAACAAATCTGTCCGGTATAGGAACCATATCCCCCCAATAATGTAGTCTGACTACGTTCCTGCGCTTTCTGGCATCATCAAATGACAAATAAGATGTACCTGGGCGTCTTGTACTCCATGCTGACTGCTGTGGGGGAGCTGGCTCAGCCGCTCCTGTTGGTTTTGCTGCCGTTCCTGCTTCAGCTAAGGACTTTGCTTTTGCCGCTCCTGTTTCTGCTAAGGGCTTTGATGCTGCTGCAGTCTGTATGGATTTCTCTCCCACTTTAGGAATCTCCATTTCTTGCGCCTCAAAAGCCTCTACTGCTTCAGCGTTCTCCACTGCTTCAGCCATTTCTATTTCAGACACTTCTTCCTGTGCCTGGGCTGTTTGCTGCTCTTTCTCAGGTGTATTGCCAGCATCATTCAGGCTCTCTGCCTGGGCTGTTTGCTGTGTGTCTGCCTTGGGTGTGGCTGCTAATTCCTGCACCTGTCTGCAACCATCAGCTGCTTGTAGTCTCTCTGTATCAGGTAGAGTTGTATGCAGTTTCTCTATCTCCGGTGCAGCTGTATGCAGGGTCACTGCATCAGGTACAGTTGTTTGCGGGGTCACTGCGTCAGGTACAGTTGTTTGCGGGGTCACTGCGTCAGGTGCAGCTGCTTGCGGGGTCTCTGTCTCAGGTGTAGCTGTAGTTGCCTGTGCATTAGTGTGTATGTCCTTGCCAATTTGTGGGATAACAATTTCTGTGACCCCAAGTCTCCTTTTCTCATGCTCTGCCTGCCTTTTACTCTTGGCTTCATTAGACCTTGAGCTGGTTTTAGCCGCAGTTCTCTTACCCGTCTGGTTCTGAGCTGGACTTTCAGTATTCTCCATTTCAGATTCTTTCTGCTCAACATTTTCATTCATCTCTTTTTCCACATTTTCTGACTCTTTCTTTTGCAAACATTTCTGCACTTTAGCTTCCAGGGAAACTTTCTTATCCGCATTCAGATTAGCTTGAGACCTGGTTCCCACTCCTCTCCCTCCTCCAGGGTCTGCCGCCATCTTGGCTCACAGCTCCTCCCCTTCCTGTGTGTGAGGGGGAGGCTGGCACTGCCGCTGCCTGCGCTGTACCTGTGCTGTGAATACATGGTGTAGTAGTGTGTGTGAGGGGGAGGCTGGCACTGCCCGCGCTGTACCTGTGCTGTGTATACATGGTGTAGTAGTGTGTGTGAGGGGGAGGCTGGCACTGCCCGCGCTGTGACAAGCAAATATATCAAAAAGTGGCGCTCCAAAATTATAGACACATATGTGAAAAAATGTGATACTTATACAAACATGAATTAATGCTGCTTAACCCGGTGTGGGGTCGTTCTCTCGATCCCGTGGACAGTGAAAAAGTGAAGATCATCAGGAAGCGCAATGTCATGTAAAAAACAGAAGAAAATTCCCTGATGGTGCAGTATTGTGATTTATATGTGATAAATATCAAGGTGCAGTGTGCTGGATACTCACAAGTGTAGAGTGAGCAATGTTCCCATAAAGGTTTCTTTATGTGTGTCAGCCCGTTGGACCGTCAGACAGGTAAGTGGAATGGTAAGTGCTGGAGACCTTAAGTGAATAATAAAACGGACATAGTGCAGACTGTACAAAATATCTTTAAAAGTAAGTATATGTGTAATACACTCACATGGTTTTAAAAGGTAACAAGCGTTTAGATCACACAGGTTGGATCTCAGCAATGAATGAGCTGTTCTCTGTCCCCCCTCTGCCTCGGCAGGCGTGCGTGTCACCGGTGCGTCTCACCCTAACCGGAAGCCGGAAGTGACGTCATCTGCTCTGGGGGACGCCGATCCTGTGGGAGTTTTTCTCATCAGCCTCACTCTACGCACCGGTGACACGCACGCCTGCCGAGGCAGAGGGGGGACAGAGAACAGCTCATTCATTGCTGAGATCCAACCTGTGTGATCTAAACGCTTGTTACCTTTTAAAACCATGTGAGTGTATTACACATATACTTACTTTTAAAGATATTTTGTACAGTCTGCACTATGTCCGTTTTATTATTCACTTAAGGTCTCCAGCACTTACCATTCCACTTACCTGTCTGACGGTCCAACGGGCTGCCACACATAAAGAAACCTTTATGGGAACATTGCTCACTCTACACTTGTGAGTATCCAGCACACTGCACCTTGATATTTATCACATATAAATCACAATACTGCACCATCAGGGAATTTTCTTCTGTTTTTTACATGACATTGCGCTTCCTGATGATCTTCACTTTTTCACTGCCCGCGCTGTACCTGTGCTGTGTATACATGGTGTAGTAGTGTGTGTGAGGGGGAGGCTGGCACTGCCCGCGCTGTACCTGTGCTGTGTATACATGGCGTAGTAGTGTGTGTGAGGGAGGCTGGCACTGCCGCTGCCCGCGCTGTACCTGTGCTGTGTATACATGGTGTAGTAGTGTGTGAGGGAGGCTGGCACTGCCGCTGCCCGCGCTGTACCTGGGCTGTGTATACATGGTGTAGTAGTGTGTGTGAGGAGGAGGCTGGCACTGCCGCTGTGTATACATTGTGTAGTAGTGTGTGTGAGGGGGTGGCTGGCACTGCCGCTGCCTGCGCTGTACCTGTGCTGTGTATATATGGTGTAGTAGTGTGTGTGAGGAGGAGGCTGGCACTGCCGCTGTGTATACATGGTGTAGTAGTGTGTGTGAGGGGGAGGCTGGCACTGCCGCTGTCTGCGCTGTACCTGTGCTGTGTATACATGGTGTAGTAGTGTGTGTGAGGGGGAGGCTGGCACTGCCGCTGCCCGCGCTGTACCTGTGCTGTGTAAACATGGTGTAGTAGTGTGTGTGAGGGGGAGGCTGGCACTGCCGCTGCCTGTGCTGTACCTGTGCTGTGTATACATGGTGTAGTAGTGTGTGTGAGGGGGAGGCTGGCACTGCCGCTGTCTGCGCTGTACCTGTGCTGTGTATACATGGTGTAGTAGTGTGTGTGAGGGGGAGGCTGGCACTGCCCGCGCTGTACCTGTGCTGTGTATACATGGTGTAGTAGTGTGTGTGAGGGGGAGGCTGGCACTGCCGCTGCCTGCGCTGTACCTGTGCTGTGTATAAATGGTGTAGTAGTCTGTGTGAGGGGGAGCCTGGCACTGCCGCTGCCCGCGCTGTACCTGTGCTGTGTATACATGGTGTAGTAATGTGTGTGAGGAGGAGGCTGGCACTTCCGCTGCCCGTGCTGTGTAGTAGTGTGTGAGGGGGAGGCTGGCACTGCTGCTGTCCGCGCTGTATTTGTGCTGTGTATACATGGTGTAGTAATGTGTGTGAGGAGGAGGCTGGCACTGCCGCTGCCCGTGCTGTACCTGTGCTGTGTATACATGTCATGGTGTAGTACAGTGTGTGTGTGGGGGAGCCTTGCACTGCCGCTGCCCGCGCTGTACCTGTGCTGTGTATACATGGTGTAGTAGTGTGTGTGTGGGGGAGGCTGGCACTGCCCGCACTGTACCTGTGCTGTGTATACATGGTATAGTAGTGTGTGTGAGGGGGATCCTGGCACTGCCGCTGCCCGCGCTGTACCTGTGCTGTGTATACATGGTGTAGTAGTGTATGTGAGGGGGAGGCTGGCACTGCCCGCGCTGTACCTGTGCTGTGTATACATGGTGTAGTAGTGTGTGTGAGGGGGAGGCTGGCACTACCGCTGCCCGTGCTGTTCCTGTGCTGTGTATACATGGTGTAGTAGTGTGTGTGTGAGGGGGAGGCTGGCACTGCCCGCGCTGTACCTGTGCTGTGTATACATGGTGTAGTAGTGTGTGTGAGGGGGAGGCTGGCACTGCCGCTGCCTGTGCTGTACCTGTGCTGTGTATACATGGTGTAGTAGTGTGTGTGAGGGGGAGGCTGGCACTGCCGCTGCCCGCACTGTACCTGTGCTGTGTATACATGGTGTAGTAGTGTGTGTGAGGGGGAGGCTGGCACTGCCGCTGCCTGCGCTGTACCTGTGCTGTGTATACATGGTGTAGTAGTGTGTGTGAGGGGGAGGCTGGCACTGTTCCCGCCTGCACTATATCTTTCCTGTATCTCACAGGTCATACTCTGGAGTGCTATAAATGTGACAATTTTGCCTGTAAGGTGCTCAGCAGCGAGACCTGCAGCCTGGGGCAGAATTCCTGCTATACGAAGATTTCTGGCAGTGGTGAGTGGACGCTATAGGGCAGATACAAACCCCAACACCTTTCTCTCTCTCTTTTTTTTCCTCCTCCCTTTGTCTTTTTCTCCCCCTATTTTTCTCTCTCTCCCACTTTCTTTCTATCATTTCCCCTTTCTCTCTCTCACTACCCTCCTTTCTTTCCCCCATTTTCTCCCTCTCCCTTCCCCCCTTTTCTCCCTCTCTCAACCCCTTCTCTCTCTCTCCCCTCCCCCTTTCTCTCTCCTGCTCCCATCCTTTCTCTCTGTCTCAGTTGCTTCCCCCCCTTTCTATCTCACTCCATCCATCCGTCTCTCTCTCCCTCTCCCTCCCTCTCCCTCTCCCTCCCTCCGTCCATCCGTCTCTCTCTCCCTCTCCCTCCCTCCCTCTCCCTCTCCCTCCCTCCCTCTCCCTCTCCCTCCGTCCATCCGTCTTCCTCTCCCTCTCCCTCTCCCTCTCTCCCTTGTATCTACATGCTGCTCACACTTGTATTCCTGTGACAGGTTTAATAAAGATAACGCAGAGAGGCTGCACCATCCGAAAACTCTGCCCCATCCTGTTTGGGAGTACCTCCTGCTGCTACTCCGACCTCTGCAACTCTAATACCCCCACCACGGCACCCCCGGCAGGCACCACCACGGCACCCCCAGCTTCCACCACCACGGCACCCCCGGCTACCACCCCCACGGCACCCCCAGCTTCCACCACCACGGCACCCCCGGCTACCACCCCCACGGCACCCCCGGCAACCACCCCCAAGGCACCCCCGGCAACCACCACGGCACCCCCGGCAACCACCCCCAAGGCACCCCCGGCAACCACCACCACCACAGCACCCCTGGCTACCACCCCCACGACACCCCCGGAAACCACCACGGCACACCCGGCAACCACCCCCTCAGAATGCCTGGCAACCACCACCACGGCACCCCCGGCAACCACTACCACAGCACCTCCACCAACCACCACCACCACAGCACCCCCACCAACCACAACCACGACACCCCCAGTAACCACCACCACAGCACCCACACCAACTACCACCACGGCACGCCCACCAACCACATCCACGGCACGCCCACCAACCACCACCACCATGGCACCCCCAGCAACCACAACCACGACACCCCCACCAACCACCACCACGACACCCCCACCAACCACCACCACGACACCCCCACCAACCACCACCACGACACCCCCACCAACCACCACCACGACACCCCCACCAACCACCACCACGACACCCCCACCAACCACCACCATGACACCACCACCAACCACCACCACAGCACCCCCACCAACCACATCTACGGCACCACCGACAACTACGTCAGAGACCACTTCCATGACGACCTTTCCAACCATGCCAGAAACCCCCGACACAACATCACTTGTCCCCATCCACACCACATCCCGTGGCACCGGACTAGCAAGCAATCCCACGATGTCCCTTGTCACCGTGCTGGTGCTTTTGCTGTCCCTGTGGCTGGCCACGCTGTCCTGAGCCCACGGAGAGCCCTGTCATTGTATCGTCATGTTTCCCTAATAAAGACATTCACACTCAGATAATTCTCTGTATGTCCTGTCCCCTGCGGGGGAATTCTTTCTCCTATTTGCCCCAGTCACATGTTACTGTGTAAAGTCCTCTGCTGGCTTCTCAGCCTTAGCAACTCCTTCTCTGGCCCCTTATATTATGGTCTATTCCTGACTCCCTGCCCTACTTCCTGTTTGTCCCACTGTATTATGGTCTATTCCTGACTCCCTGCCCTACTTCCTGTTTGTCCCACTGTATTATAGTCTATTCCTGACTCCCTGCCCTACTTCCTGTTTGTCCCACTGTATTATGGTCTATTCCTGACCCCCTGCCCTACTTCCTGTTTGTCCCACTGTATTATGGTCTATTCCTGACTCCCTGCCCTACTTCCTGTTTGTCCCACTGTATTATGGTCTATTCCTGACTCCCTGCCCTACTTCCTGTTTGTCCCACTGTATTATGGTCTATTCCTGACCCCCTGCCCTACTTCCTGTTTGTCCCACTGTATTATGGTCTATTCCTGACTCCCTGCCCTACTTCCTGTTTGTCCCACTGTATTATGGTCTATTCCTGACTCCCTGCCCTACTTCCTGTTTGTCCCACTGTATTATGGTCTATTCCTGACTCCCTGCCCTACTTCCTGTTTGTCCCACTGTATTATGGTCTATTCCTGACTCCCTGCCCTACTTCCTGTTTGTCCCAATGTGTTATGGTCTATTCCTGACTCCCTGCCCTACTTCCTGTTTGTCCCACTGTGTTATGGTCTATTCCTGACTCCCTGCCCTACTTCCTGTTTGTCCCACTGTGTTATGGTCTATTCCTGACTCCCTGCCCTACTTCCTGTTTGTCCCACTGTGTTATGGTCAATTCCTGACTCCCTGCCCTACTTGCTGTTTGTCCCACTGTATTATGGTCTATTCCTGACTCCCTGCCCTACTTCCTGTTTGTCCTACTGTGTTATGGTATATTCCTGACTCCCTGCCCTACTTCCTGTTTGTCCCACTGTATTATGGTCTATTCCTGACTCCCTGCCCTACTTCCTGTTTGTCGCACTGTGTTATGGTATATTCCTGACTCCCTGCCCTACTTCCTGTTTGTCCCACTGTGTTATGGTCTATTCCTGACTCCCTGCCCTACTTCCTGTTTGTCCCACTGTGTTATGGTCTATTCCCGACTCCCTGCCCTACTTCCTGTTTGTCCCACTGTGTTATGGTATATTCCCGACTCCCTGCCCTACTTCCTGTTTGTCCCACTGTATTATGGTCTATTCTGGACTCCCTGCCCTACTTCCTGTTTGTCCCTTTGTGTTATGGTATATTCCTGACTCCCTGCCCTACTTCCTGATTGTCCTACTGTGTTATGGTATATTCCTGACTCCCTGCCCTACTTCCTGTTTGTCCTACTGTGTTATGGTATATGTCTGACTCCCTGCCCTACTTCCTGTTTGTCCCACTGTGTTATGGTATATTCCTGACTCCCTGCCCCACTTCCTGTTTGTCCCACTGTATTATGGTCTATTTCTGACTCCCTGCCCTACGTCCTGTTTGTCCCACTGTGTTATGGTCTATTCCTGACTCCCTGCCCTACTTCCTGTTTGTCCCACTGTATTATGGTCTATTACGGACACCCTGCCCTACTTCCTGATTGTCCTACTGTGTTATGGTATATTCCTGACTCCCTGCCCTACTTCCTGTTTGTCCCACTGTATTATGGTCTATTCCTGACTCCCTGCCCTACTTCCTGATTGTCCCACTGTATTATGGTCTATTCCTGACTCCCTGCCCTACGTCCTGTTTGTCCCACTGTGTTATGGTCTATTCCTGACTCCCTGCCCTACTTCCTGTTTGTCCCACTGTATTATGGTCTATTCTGGACTCCCTGCCCTACTTCCTGATTGTCCCACTGTATTATGGTCTATTCCTGACTCCCTGCCCTACTTCCTGTTTGTCCCACTGTGTTATGGTCTATTCCTGACTCCCTGCCCTACTTCCTGTTTGTCGCACTGTGTTATGGTATATTCCTGACTCCCTGCCCTACTTCCTGTTTGTCCCACTGTGTTATGGTCTATTCCTGACTCCCTGCCCTAGTTCCTGTTTGTCCCACTGTGTTATGGTCTATTTCCGACTCCCTGCCCTACTTCCTGTTTGTCCCACTGTGTTATGGTATATTCCTGACTCCCTGCCCTACTTCCTGTTTGTCCCACTGCATTATGGTCTATTCCTGACTCCCTGCCCTACTTCCTGATTGTCCTACTGCGTTATGGTATATGCCTGATTCCCTGCCTTACGTCCTGTTTGTCCCACTGTGTTAAGGTATATTCCTGACTCCCTGCCCTACTTCCTGTTTGTCCCACTGTATTATGGTCTATTCCTGACTCCCTGCCCTACTTCCTGTTTGTCCCACTGTGTTATGGTCTATTCTGGACTCCCTCCCCTACTTCCTGATTGTCCTACTGTGTTATGGTATATTCCTGACTCCCTGCCCTACTTCCTGTTTGCCCACTGTATTATGGTCTATTCCTGACTCCCTGCTCTACTTCCTGTTTGTCCCACTGTATTATGGTCTATTCCTGACTCCCTGCCCTACTTCCTGTTTGTCCCACTGTATTATGGTCTATTCCTGACTCCCTGCCCTACTTCCTGTTTGTCCCACTGTATTATGGTATATTCCTGACTCCCTGCCCTACTTCCTGTTTGTCCCACTGTATTATGGTCTATTCCTGACTCCCTGCCCTACTTCCTGTTTGTCCCACTGTATTATGGTTTATTCCCGACTCCCTGCCCTACTTCCTGTTTGTCCCACTGTATTATGGTATAATCCTGACTCCCTGCCCTACTTCCTGTTTGTCCCACTGTATTATGGTCAATTCCTGACTCCCTGCCCTACTTCCTGTTTGTCCCACTGTATTATGGTCTATTCCTGACTCCCTGCCCTACTTCCTGTTTGTCCCACTGTATTATGGTCTATTCCTGACTCCCTGCCCTTCTTCCTGTTTGTCCCACTGTATTATGGTAAATTCCGGACTCCCTGCCCTACTTCCTGTTTGTCCCACTGTGTTATGGTCAATTCCGGACTCCCTGCCCTACTTCCTGTTTGTCTCACTGTATTATGGTCTATTCCTGACTCCCTGCCCTACTTCCTGTTTGTCCCACTGTGTTATGGTCTATTCCGGACTCCCTTCCCTACTTCCTGTTTGTCCCATTGTATTATGGTCTATTCCTGACTTCCTGCCCTACTTCCTTTTTGTCCCACTGTATTATGGTATATTCCTGACTTCCTGCCCTACTTCCTGTTTGTCCCACTGTATTATGGTCTATTTCTGACTACCTGCCCTACTTCCTGTTTGTCCCACTGTTGCCTCCGTCCTTTCAGCTTGCGGCCATTGCTAGTGATCTACCCCAAGCTGCCCTCCCTGAGATAGTTTCTCTTCATTTCTGTTTGTGTTCATTATAAAGCTTATCAGGAATCCAAGGAGGCCTCTGTTTGCATGAAGGAGACGAGTTTACTGCACCGGTCTGTACAACTCTCACTGAGACCCAGGGAGCTTGGGGCAGAACACCACATATAGTCACTATATCAATATATACATCTTGTTTTATTCAGTAGATATGTACCCTCGGCAGAGTGACACAGACAGGTGCCCGCATGTCTCCGGTATCGATCCTGTGCAATAGAAATTAAATTGCAGCCAGTTTCATTACCTTAGTGGCTAACCGCTATGGTAATGAAAGGGTTAAATAGCAGTCACTGATTTGTCGCTGGCACAAGGGGGTGGGTGAAGCTTGCAGTGGCTTCAGGCTCGGTGTTTTGGACCTGCGGGCGGGTGGCAGTAGAAGTGAACCCCTTCATCACCTTAGCGGTTACATCCGCGAAGGTAATCCATGGGTTAACCCCTCACACTACCCTCCCGCAAAAGCCTAGCACCATCCTGGGGCAACTACCACCTTCGCCGACCGCCTGTAGCAGCGACACCACACAGGAATGGGTAAAAGGGCTATAAACCAAAGATGGGTAATTGACCAGTGGTTTTCACATATGATAAACTTAATAGAAGTAAGGATAACGGGGTATTAATGGACAACCGATAGGGGTATATACACACAACGGAGGATACTTGAATTACCTCTGAAGCCCCTTCACCACATGGAAGTCCCACCTCCGTCTCCGTTTTGTTCCGGGTTTTACAGATGCAGCGTATCGCAGTCCGCAGTCTGTGCGGGAGCTAAATGCTGAACTCCCAGTATGTTGGAGCCTCCACGCTGATGTGCTGCCGTCTCACGTAACGCTGCTCAGGGTCAAACCGCCGTCTCATCAAGAATCAAATGACGTGTATAGTCGACACCGGAACCTGCATCCACTGCTCAAGCGCCACTCCAATCAAACGATTAGCACAATGAAGAAACTGTAGATTGGTGCTGCTCTTGTCCGGACAGTGGGCCAACCAAACAGCTCACCAGGTGATAGAAAAACAAAAAAAAAGTTTATTGGGTTACATGTTTAAAAAACAAAAAACATACTAGGGACAGAACAGGGACAAAATTATCCTCCAACGCGTTTCACGCTACACAACTTTCTCAAGGTGTCAATCCTTAATCACCTTAGCGGTTACTAACCGCTATAGTAATTAAGGGGATTACCCACCCAGGAGGCCTAAACACTTTCCCCGGGGCAACTAGCCCCACCCTCTTCCTATTGATTGGCACAGTGGTACATCATGCCCATACAATATGGGCATGCTTGGTCACTGTTGCAGTAAATGGGCAACCTAAAAAAATAAACAACACCAAAAAGACACAAAAATGTAAAAAAAAACAGCACCAGAACAACAAACATTTTTTAAAAACAGCAGCTAAACAACACAAACATTAAAAAAAACAAGCACCTAAACAACACAATTAAATAAACCAAGCACCTAAACAACACAAAAATTAAATAAAAACAGACCCTATAAATACATACAGACGAGACTATGAGTATTCTAAAGCTTGCCTTAAAGTAGCCCGGTTACATTCTGGGTATGTGCTGGGTGTAACCTGGCTAGTTTAAGGCAAGTTTAAGGCATTTCTGCATTAATCTGATGGTCCATTAGTCAATGCAAAAATGCTGGGTCTAGTTTAAGGCAAGTTTAAGGCATATATGCTGCATGTACCTGGGTCTTTTTGGTGATTGCCACTGGTTTGTGTTAGAATAACCGTGGTCACTACAGTAACAATTAACTAAAAACTAGACACAAAATACAAAACATAACAATTAAAAACAAGCATTTGACAAAAAATGCATTGCCTGTCACTGTGTTTATTATTATCCCGAAATGGGCATAGATAAATACATTGGCAGCCAATGGGCACCCTAAAAAAATAAAGCAGCATAAAAAAAACAATTATAAAAAACCAGCATAAAAAAAAACAGAATTAGGAAAAACCAGCATCAAAAAAACACAATTAGAAAAAACAAGCATAAAAAAACAGAATAAAAAAACAAGCATCTAAAAAACACAGTGATTAAAAAGCAGCAAAAAAACAGAAACAAAAAAAAACAAAAAATAAAAAAACAATAAAAAAAAACAAGAATCCAAGAAACACAATTAAAAAAAACAACAAAAATTAAAAAAAAACACGAATCATAAAAACCGAACTGAAAATACATACAATCAATGTATTTCTTACTTTTGACGTCTTCACCATCCAATTACGAGTCCATCAGAAAAGCAAGAACCTCTTCACCCTTGACGCAATGATCCTCAACAATCGGTAGGTCCATCTTCTTCTTCATCTTCTTCTTAATGCTTTTTTTGTCTGTACAGTATCTTCATCTGTCCATCGTAATCCATTTAAATCCATTGGGCGGACGTTGTCCCGTCGGCTTCATTTTAGTGTTAGTTGGCACAGCTCCAATCCGATTGGATGCTGTACCATGTGACAGGGTTCCTTTTTTTTTTTAAGGCTGTGACGTCATCAAGGGAGGTACGTCACATCCTTTAAACAAAATGGCTGCCATCACATGGTACTACAACCAAGCGAATTGTGAGATATACCATGTGAGGCATCACATGGTACATCCCCAATCCGATTGGTTGTAGTACCATGTGACATGTTTTTCAAAGGATGTGACATCATCTTTAAGGGATGATGTCACATCCTTTTTGAAAAAATGGGTGCCATCACATGGTACTGGAACCAATCGGATTGTGAGTGTACCAAGTGTGCACCTTTCACCATTTTGTCTAGCATTTTGGGAGAAGCCACCTGCCAACCCTCCCCTCTCCCCCCATCCCCTCCCCAATGCTCCAATTGGACTATCCAGTAAGTTTAATAGCCAATAGTCCATTGACTAGGCTGGCCATATTTCCTTAAGACAAAAACGGGACATTGGGATGGCAAAAACGGGACGGGGTTATGTAATATTCCGTATTCATGAAAAAGTAAGACGATAACACAAGTTTTATTACTTTAAGCTATAAAAAAACATGTGCATCCCTACCACACCCCACAACAGTGCATTTATTTATTGAGTCAGAAGCACAATGGATTCATTATCTCCCCCAGCACCCGTCATCATCTCCCCCAGCACCCTCATCATCTCCCCCAGCACCCTTCATCATCATCTCCCCCAGCACCCTTCATCATCTCCCCCAGCACCCTCATCATCATCTCCCCCAGCACCCTTCATCATCATCTCCCCCAGAACCCTCCTCATCTCCCCCAGAACCCTTCATCATCTCCCCCAGCACCCTCATCATCTCCCCCAGCACCCTTCATCATCATCTCTCCCAGCACCCTCATCATCATCTCCCCCAGCACCCTTCATCATCATCTCCCCCAGCAACCTTCATCATCATCTCCCCCAGCACCCTCATCATCATCTCCCACAGCACCCTTCATCATCATCTCCCCCAGCATCCTCATCATCATCTCCCCCAGCACCCTTGATCATCATCTCCCCCAGCACCCTCATCATCTCCCCCGGCACCCTTCATCATCATCTCCCCTAGCACCCTCATCATCATCTCCCAAAGCACCCTTCATCATCTCCCCCAGCACCCTTCATCATCATCTCCCCCAGTACCCTTCATCATCATCTCCACCAGCACCCTCATCATCTCCCCCAACACCCTTCATCATCATCTCCCCCAGCACCCTTCATCATTATCATCTCCCCTAGCACCCTCATCATCATCTCCCCCAGCACCCTTCATCATCATTTCCCCCAGCACCATCATCATCATCTCCCCCAGCACCCTCACCATCTCCCCCAGCACCCTTCATCATCTCCCCCAGCACCCTCATCTCCCTCAGCACCCTCATCATCTCCCCCAGAACCCTCATCATCTCCCCGAGCACTCCTCATCATCATCACCCCCAGCACCCTCATCATCTCCCCCAGCACCCTTCATCATCATCTCCCCCAGAACCCTTCATCATCTCCCCAGCACCCTCATCTCCCCCAGCACCCTCATCATCATCTCCCCCAGAACCCTCATCATCTCCCCGAGCACCCTTCATCATCATCTCCCCCAGCACCCTCATCATCATCTCCCCCAGCACCCTCATAATCTCCCCCAGCACCCTTCATCATCTCCCCCAGCACCCTCATCATCATCTCCCCGAGCACCCTTCATCATCATCTCCCCCAGCACCCTCATCATCATCTCCCCCAGCACCCTTCATCATCATCTCCCCCAGCACCCTTCATCATCTCCCCCAGCACCCTCATCATCATCTCCCCCAGCACCCTCATCATCATCTCCCCCAGCACCCTCATAATCTCCCCCAGCACCCTTCATCATCTCCCCCAGCAACCTCATCATCTCCCCCAGCACCCTTCATTCACATCTCCCCCAGCACCCTTCATCATCATCTCCCCCAGCACCCTTCATCATCATCTCCCCAAGCGCCCTTCATCATCTCCCCCAGCACCCTTCATCATCTCCCCCAGCACCCTCATCATCTCCCCCAGCACCCTTCATCATCATCTCCCCCAGCACCCTTCATCATCTCCCCCAGCACCCTCATCATCATCTCCCTCAGCACCCTTCATCATCTCCCCCAGCACCCTTCATCATCTCCCCCAGCACCCTCATCATCATCTCCCCCAGCACCCTTCATCATCATCTCCCCCAGCACCCTTCATCATCATCTCCCCCAGCATCCTCATCATCATCTCCCCCAGCACCCTTCATCATCATCTCCCCCAGTACCCTCATCTCCCCCAGCACCCTCATCATCATCTCCCCCAGCACCCTCATCATCATCTCCCCGAGCACCCTTCATCATCATCTCCCCCAGCACCCTCATCATCATCTCCCCCAGCACCCTTCATCATCATCTCCCCCAGCACCCTTCATCATCTCCCCCAGCACCCTCATCATCATCTCCCTCAGCACCCTTCATCATCTCCCCCAGCACCCTTCATCATCTCCCCCAGCACCCTCATCATCATCTCCCCCAGCACCCTTCATCATCATCTCCCCCAGCACCCTTCATCATCATCTCCCCCAGCATCCTCATCATCATCTCCCCCAGCACCCTTCATCATCATCTCCCCCAGCACCCTCATCTCCCCCAGCACCCTCATCATCATCTCCCCCAGCACCCTCATCATCATCTCCCCGAGCACCCTTCATCATCATCTCCCCCAGCACCCTCATCATCATCTCCCCCAGCACCCTTCATCATCATCTCCCCCAGCACCCTCATCATCTCCCCCAGCACCCTTCATCATCTCCCCCAGCACCCTTCATCATCATCTCCCCCAGCACCCTTCATCATCTCCCCCAGCACCCTTCATCATCTCCCCCAGCACCCTTCATCATCATCTCCCCAGCACCCTTCACCATCATCTCCCCCAGCACCCTTCATCATCTCCCCCAGCACCCTCATCATCTCCCCCAGCACCCTCATCATCTCCCCCAGCACCCTTCATCATCTCCCCCAGCACCCTCATCATCTCCCCAGCACCCTTCATCATCTCCCCCAGCACCCTCATCATCTCCCCCAGCACCCTTCATCATCATCTCCCCCAGCACCCTTCATCATCATCTCCCCCAGCACCCTTCATCATCATCTTCGCCAGCACCCTCATCATCATCTCCCCCAACACCCTCATCATCATCTCCCCCAGCACCCTCATCATCTCCCCCAGCACCCTTCATCATCTCCCCCAGCACCCTCATCCTCATCTCCCCCAGTACCCTCATCATCTCCCCCAGCACCCTCATCATCATCTTCCTGAGCACCCTTCATCATCATCTCCCCCAGCATCCCCATCATCATCTCCCCCAGCACCCTTCATCATCTCCCCCAGCACTCTCATCTCCCCCAGCACCCTTCATCATCATCTCCCCCAGCACCCTTCATCATCATCTCCCCCAGCACCCTTCATCATCTCCCCCAGCACCCTTCACCATCATCTCCCCCAGCACCCTTCATCATCTCCCCCAGCACCCTCATCATCTCCCCCAGCACCCTCATCATCATCTCCCCCAGCACCCTTCATCATCATCATCATCTCCCCCAGCACCCTCATCATCTCCCCAGCACCCTTCATCATCATCTCCCCAGCACCCTCATCATCTCCCCCAGCACCCTTCATCATCATCTCCCCCAGCACCCTTCATCATCATCTCCCCCAGCACCCTTCATCATTATCTCCCCCAGCACCCTTCATCTCCCCCAGCACCCTTCATCATCTCCCCCAGCACCCTTCACCATCATCTCCCCCAGCACCCTTCATCATCTCCCCCAGCACCCTCATCATCATCTCCCCCAGCACCCTCATCATCTCCCCAGCACCCTTCATCATCATCTCCCCCAGCACCCTCATCATCTCCCCCAGCACCCTTCATCATCATCTCCCCCAGCACCCTTCATCATCTCCCCCAGCACCCTTCATCATTTCCCCCAGCACCCTTCATCATCATCTCCCCCAGCACCCTTCATCATCATCTCCCCCAGCACCCTTCATCATCATCTTCCCCAGCACCCTCATCATCATCTCCCCCCAGCACCCTCATCATCTCCCCCAACACCCTTCATCATCATCTCCCCCAGCACCCTCATCCTCATCTCCCCCAGTACCGTCATCCTCTCCCCCAGCACCCTCATCATCATCTCCCTGAGCACCCTTCATCATCATCTCCCCCAGCACCCCCATCATCATCTCCCCCAGCACTCTCATCTCCCCCAGCACCCTTCATCATCATCTCCCCCAGCACCCTTCATCATCATCTCCCCAGCACCCTTCATCATCATCTCCCCCAGCACCCTTCATCATCATCTCCCCCAGCACCCTTCATCATCTCCCCCAGCACCCTTCATCATCATCTCCCCCAGCACCCTTCACCATCATCTCCCCCAGCACCCTTCATCATCTCCCCCAGCACCCTCATCATCATCTCCCCAGTGACCAGTCCCATTCAGCAGACCCCCCCTTCATGATCTCCACCAGTCCCTTTCAGCAGTCCCCTCATCATCCACCCTCCCCCCACCCCCATGCCTACCTGATGGCTGCTTCAGAAGAAGCAGCGGCAGATGAAGTGGCGATGGCTGACGCAGCGGCGGCGGGCGGGCCTCCGGTCGGCCACAGCAAGAGGTCAGTCAGACACGCCCTCTAGCAGCAGCAGACCCCGAAAGTTCTGGGTCACACTGCTGGAGCGTGTTACTCTGCGGGGGGGGGGGGAGGGCGCGGGGGGGGCACGCGCTAGTGCGTCCGCGTCGTCAAACTGCTGGAGTGGGCTCAGGGGGGGGGGCGCGTTAGAGTTCTGGAGCGCTCCTTCCCTACCGGTGAAGGCGGGGGAGGGGGAGGTGGAGGGGGTCCGTCACCAAAAAATTAAAACTATATCAAACGGGACAAACAAGACATTTATATTGAAACGACGGGACGGTCGGGATATAGGGAAAAAACGGTACTGTCCTGTTTCAAACGGTACGTGTGGTCAGCCTACCATAGACCCGGCGACGGCCCAGTCTGCCCCTGCCTGCGCCCGACGCGTTTGCTGCCGCGACCGAGTTCCTTTTCCATCCTCGGCATGAGCGGCTTTTCACAGCCAGACTGTACTGCCCAGCGGCCACCAGAGGGCAGCCTAGCTCTGCGTTAGACGAGCTGCTCCCGGCAGCATTTCCCCACAGGTCTTCCCTCTTAGTTTGTGTTATTCAGCCGGTCACCTCGCTATATCCGACCGAATGCGTCCCCGCAAAACCGCCGTCGGTTAGCGGACCGTCGGCTCGCGTGTCCCATGTTAAATCAGCCTCCGATTGAGCCGCCTGCGCCAAAGCAGGGACTGATTCGGCCGCCGGTGCTGATGCGGAGACCGATTGAGCCTGTCTGTGCTGAAGCAGAGGCTGTGATCCATTCTGGGCTGAAGCAGGGACTGATTCAGCCACCGGTGCAGATGCAGGGTCTGATTGAGCCATCTGTGCTGAAGCAGAGGCTGTGATCCATCTGGGCTGAAGCACGGACTGATAGAGCCACCTGTGCTGAAGCAGGAACTGTTTGAGCCACCTGTGCTGAAGCAGGAATATGCTGAAAACCTGACCTGTTGTGGCGGGCTTGAGGACTGGTGTTGAGAACCCGTTATCTAAATGATCACAACATGGTATCTTAATATGTATTAGGTGAAACAAGTGTGTTGGCTCAGCCAGGGCTTCATTGAAGCTAGGGATGAAAAGATAAGACAGTCAGGATCAGCAGAGAGAGCTCCAGGGATAGTGAAGGTGTATTGAGAAACCCTAACTAATAAGGTCACAACACTACTGTGTTCTAGACAGGGCCGCCAACAGGGCGGGGCAGAAGGGACCGCTGTCCCGGCCCGACCTCTGGCCAGGACCGGCTGCTGGTCCTCTCGCGGCCGGGCTCCTGGCTGTCGCACAGCTGCAGGCCTATAACCCTCTGTCCCACGCCGGGCTTCCGATGCTGCTGGGCCACCGGCCTCTCTGACATCAGCGCGCCGGAAGTAAGCGCGGCCAGCTTCCGGCGAGCGCGCGCTGATGTCGGAAGCTCGGCGTGGGACAGAGGGATAGAAGCCTGCTGCTGAGGGGACCAGCAGCCTGGCCTTGCCAGGGGTCGGGGCACATCTTGCAGCGCCGGCCACTGAGCCCCCACAGCCTTTGGACCGATCTGACCATCCACAAGGTAAGTGTGTTTTTTTATATATATATTGGGGGTGTGGGTATTTTTGTATGAATTGAGGTGGGGGTCTTTTTGTATGTATTGAGGTGGGGGTATGTTTGTATGTATTGAGGTGGGGGTCTTTTTGTATGTATTGAGGTGGGGGTATGTTTGTATGTATTGAGGTGGGGATCTTTTTGTATGTATTGAGGTGGGGGTATGTTTGTATGTATTGAGGTGGGGATCTTTTTGTATGTATTGAGGTGGGGGTCTTTTTGTATGAATTGAGGTGGGGGTATGTTTGTATGTATTGAGGTGGGGCTCTTTTTGTATGTATTGGGGGTGTGGGGGTCTTTTTTATATGTATTGGGGGTGGGGTATTTTTGTATATGTTTTGTGGGGGTGTGTTTTTTTATACATGTATTGAGGGGTGGGGGTCTTTTTATATGTATTTGGGAGGTATTTCTGTTATGTATTTGGAGAGGGGGGTTGGTGTGTATTTTTGGGGGGGATTGAGTGAGAGTGGGGTACTTGACAGAAGGTGAGGGTGAGTGAGAGGGGGGAGGGAGTGAGTGAGGAAAAGAGGGAGTAAGAGTGAGATGCAGGGGAGAAATACATGGGAAGAGGGTGGGAAGTAGAGGGGGCTCGTGAGGAGTAAAATGGGGGGGGGGGTCGCAATGCCGCCGATTGGGGGGGGGGGCGGACATAAGTCTAGTCCTGGTCCCCCGGGAAATCTGGGTTATAGACCTACAGATGTAGTGGGACTCACTGTCCCCGACACCACGGTCAAAGTCTGCTTAGCCGTACACAGCGTCTGCCGCGGTCGTGCTGTGGGGCATCCATGCTATAGGGGGGGGGGGGGAAGGAAGGGACATGGGGGAGGACGGGGAGAGGGAGAATAGTGAGAAAAAGTTGCAAAGGATGAGAGGAAGAAGAGGGGGGTGTGAGAGAGAGGTTGGTAGCGTGAGAGGAGGAGAGAAAGATAGAGAGAGGGAGGGAGGGGGAATGTGAGGGAGGATGGGGAGAGTGTAAGCAATGAGAGAGGGAGTGTGGCAAAGAGAGAGGTAGAGGGATGGAGATGGGGGAGAGAGAGGGAGAAAAAGAGAAAGAATTGGGGAGGAGACTGAGATAGGGAATGGGAGAGTGAGGAGAGAGAATAAAATGTAGTAGAGAGAGGGAGGGGGAAGATAGTGAGGTGGGGAAGAGAGAGAGGGAGGTGCGGGAGAGAATGAGAAAGGGCAGGGAAGTGTGCGAGTGGGGGGGGGAGGGAGAGTGAGAAGGGAGATTGATAGGGGGAGAGCGAGAGAGAGAGGGGGAGAGGGAGAGTGGGAGGGAGAAAGAGGGGGGGAAGGGAATCACAGGACACCTCCCCTATCCCACTCAACAACCTGGGGCACTGGTGGAAACTCTAGTCCTGGGCCCCGGGAAAGCTGTCGGCTGACCTCACGGTGCTCAACTCGAACGAAGAACAGATGACGACCCTCGCCTTCACACGGACTACAGCAAAGCAAGAAGCAACTGGTCACCGACGGCTTTGTGCGCGTTGTTGACATTGTCTAAACCCCCTCCCCCCCCCACCCACCCACCCCGACGAAGCTGCGAAACGCATAGGGATGCTTGGTGGCGCTGTGCAGGCGTTATGCCGTGATCTGAGGACAACAAGGAAGGGAGCATGCAGGCAACAAGTGGAAGCCAGGGGCCTCCAGTGCGCCGGCTACAACGGGACTGACAAGGAGGACATATCTCCGGCGTTCCATTCGTACTCCAAGCCCTGAATACCGGGTCGGCGGAGGATAAGCCCCACGGTTAGCTACTTCCTGTTTGTCCCACTGTATTATGGTCTATTCCTGACTCCCTGCCCTACTTCCTGTTTGTCCCACTGTATTGTGGTCTATTCCTGACTCCCTGCCCTACTTCCTGTTTGTCCCACTGTATTGTGGTCTATTCCTGACTCCCTGCCCTACTTCCTGTTTGTCCCACTGTATTATGGTCTATTCCTGACTCCCTGCCCTACTTCCTGTTTGTCCCACTGTATTACGGTCTATTCCTGGCTCCCTGCCCTACTTCCTGTATGTCCCACTGTATTACGGTCTATTCCTGACTCCCTGCCCTACTTCCTGTTTGTCCCACTGTATTATGGTCTATTCCTGGCTCCCTGCCCTACTTCCTGTTTGTCCCACTGTATTATGGTCTATTCCTGACTCCCTGCCCTACTTCCTGTTTGTCCCACTGTATTATGGTCTATTCCTGACTCCCTGCCCTACTTCCTGTTTGTCCCACTGTATTACGGTCTATTCCTGGCTCCCTGCCCTACTTCCTGTTTGTCCCACTGTATTACGGTCTATTCCTGACTCCCTGCCCTACTTCCTGTTTGTCCCACTGTATTACGGACTGTTCCTGACTCCCTGCCCTACTTCCCGTTTGTCCCACTGTATTACGGTCTATTCCTGACTCCCTGCCCTACTTCCCGTTTGTCCCACTGTATTACGGTCTATTCCTGACTCCCTGCCCTACTTCCCATTTGTCCCACTGTATTACGGTCTATTCCTGACTCCCTGCCCTACTTCCCGTTTGTCCCACTGTATTACGGTCTATTCCTGACTCCCTGCCCTACTTCCCGTTTGTCCCACTGTATTACGGTCTATTCCTGACTCCCTGCCCTACTTCCTGTTTGTCCCACTGTATTATGGTCTATTCCTGACTCCCTGCCCTACTTCCCGTTTGTCCCACTGTATTATGGTCTATTCCTGACTCCCTGCCCTACTTCCTGTTTGTCCCACTGTATTATGGTCTATTCCTGACTCCCTGCCCTACTTCCCGTTTGTCCCACTGTATTATGGTCTATTCCTGACTCCCTGCCCTACTTCCTGTTTGTCGCACTGTTGCCTCCGTCATTTTTGTTACCTCGGGTGGCAGAGAGATTTGGGGGACATTGTGGGTTTTAATACATCAAGGTTGTGCGTCTCCTGTTTTATGTCTTTGTTGTTACCGTAGGATGTGAGTGCCACGCCTGAAGGAGAGACGTGTGTGGGAAAGCTTGTAACGTCTGCACTGGTTCAATAAAAGGCTCTTCTCCTTTATTTCTTTATTACGGGCAGTAAGGCTCAGTTCTGAGCGGCGGAGACGATGTATAGATAAAAAGAAAGGTAATATAGTTTGCTGCAAAGAGAGCGAGAGAAGGAGAGACAGAGACAGGGAAGGAGAGAGAGACACAGGAAAGGAGAGAGAGAGAGCGACAGGGTAGGAGAGAGAGAGAGCGAGACAGGGAAGGAGAGATAAAGAGAGGCAGGGAAGGAGAGATAAAGAGAGGCAGGGAAGGAGAGAGAAAGAGAGGCAGGGAAGGAGAGAGAAAGAGAGGCAGGGAAGGAGAGAGAGAGAGACGGAAGGAGAGAGAGAGAGAGAGAGAGAGAGAGAGACAGGGAAGGAGAGAGAGAGACAGGGAAGGAGAGAGAGAGACAGGGAAGGAGAGAGAGAAACAGGGAAGGAGAGAGAGAAACAGGGAAGGAGAGAGAGAAACAGGGAAGGAGAGAGAGAGACAGGGAAGGAGAGAGAGAGAAAGGGAAGGAGAGAGAACGATAGAGAGAGAATGAAGGTGAAAAGCTGGATACCAGTTGTAATTTTCCTGCTCCTGAGATGCCAGATCGGTAAGAAACCTGTAGTGTGAGTGAGGGGGAGGCTGGCACTGCCGCTGTGTATACATGCCATGGTGTAGTAATGTGTGTGAGAGGGGGAGGCTGGCACTGCCGCTGCCCGCGCTGTACCTGTGCTGTGTATACATGGTGTAGTAGTGTGTGTGAGGGGGAGGCTGGCACTGCCCGCGCTGTACCTGTGCTGTGTATACATGGTGTAGTAGTGTGTGTGAGGGGGAGGCTGGCACTGCCGCTGCCCGTGCTGTACCTGTGTTGTGTATACATGGCATGGTGTAGTAGTGTGTGTGAGGGGGAGGCTGGCACTGCCGCTGTACCTGTGCTGTGTATACATGGTGTAGTAGTGTGTGCGAGGGGGAGGCTGGCACTACCGCTGCCCGTGCTGTACCTGTGTTGTGTATACATGGTGTAGTAGTGTGTGTGAGGGGGAGGCTGGCACTGCCGCTGCCTGAGCTGTACCTGTGCTATGTATACATATCATGGTGTAGGAGTGTGTGTGTGTGAGGGGGAGGATGGCACTGCCGCTGCCTGCGCTGTACCTGTGCTGTGTATACATATCATGGTGTAGTAGTGTGTGTGAGGGGGGAGGCTGGCACTGCCGCTGCCTGCGCTGTGGCTGCGCTGTACCTGTGCTGTGTATACATGGTGTAGTAGTGTGTGCGAGGGGGAGGCTGGCACTACCGCTGCCCGCGCTGTACCTGTGCTGTGTATACATGGTGTAGTAGTGTGTGCGAGGGGGAGGCTGGCACTGCCGCTGCCCGCGCTGTACCTGTGCTGTGTATACATGGTGTAGTAGTGTGTGTGAGGGGGAGGCTGGCACTGCCCGCGCTGTACCTGTGCTGTGTATACATGGTGTAGTAGTGTGTGTGAGGGGGAGGCTGGCACTGCTGCTGCCCGCGCTGTACCTGTGCTGTGTATACATGGTGTAGTAGTATGTGTGAAGGGGAGGCTGGCACTGCCCGCGCTGTACCTGTGCTGTGTATACATGTCACGGTGTAGTAGTGTGTAAATATGTTCTGTGCCACAGGTAATACACGGATGTGCTATGCATGTGACCCTGGTAACTGTACTCACCTCTCAAAGAAGAACTGCACCATGAAGGAGAACACGTGTGTGACACTGCAGTTTGGTGAGTTGAGTCTCTCCCTCTCTCTCTCTCAAGGGCTGGCACATGTGGATATACACAGAGCCTGGAAACTCTAGTGATGGCACAGGGGGGTATATTGTGATGGCAGGGGCTAACCAGGCTATGCAATAAAAGTCAAGCCGGTTTTGGTTACCCCTGTTTCGTGTATAAGGGTCCATAAGGGATATACAGAGCCTGGCACTTCTAGGACTGGCACATGGGGATATACAATGTGTGACAGGGTGAAGTCAGGTACTGATTCGTATGCCTGGCAAACATACATCTGAGTCCTGCATCCAGCACTCAGAAGGTTAACCCAGGAGAAAAGCTGGGCAATCAGGAAGTGAGCTAACACACCTGACAACCAGCATGAGATATAAGGAAGTCATTGCTGGTAATCAGGTGGCTGCCTCAGAGCTATCCTAGACAAGCTGCTATGCAGATGGATTCACAACTGTCTCTCTAAACCACAGTAAGAACTGTTCATATTGTTTTCCTGACTGTTTGGTTTATGTTAACGGTTTGGTAAATGGATTAGCCAGCCAGCCTGATAGATAGGGCTTGGAGTATTAGTAAGTTCTCCCAATGTGGAGCAGGTTTTATTTTTGCTATGTTTTTGTGATGCCTTAAAGGGACAGTGTGCCCACATGTTTGGTTATGCTGTGGAGAAATAAAGCCACTTTAACCTGAAACTACACGTGTGGACTTTTGACTGACCTCGCCTACAGGCCGTCCTGCCACACAGTGCCTGGCACCTCTAGGACTGGCACAGGGGGAATATACAGAGTCGGTCACCTCTAGGGCTGTCACAGGGGGGATATACAGAGCCTGGCACCCCTGGGACTGGCACAGGGTAGATATATAGAGCCTGACACCTCTAGGGCTGGCACAGGGATATATGCAGAGCCTGACACCTCTAGGGCTGGCACAGGGGGATATACAGAGCCTGGCACCTCTAGGACTGGCACAGGGGGATATACAGTGCCTGGCACCTCTAGGGATACTCTAGGTTGCTCACTCCTTTTTCTCTGTGACAGATAATGCGACACTGAACCAGAGAGGCTGCCTCGGTGAACTCCCTTGTGACACGGATTTCGGGCCTGGCATCCACGACCTACGTGTCTCCTTCTGCTACACCGACCTCTGCAACTCCGCGGCCATCCCCACGGTATCCCTGGTCACCGGGATAGCGACCCTGCTGGTCCTGTGGCTGGCCAAGCTGTCCTGAGCCCACGGCGAGCGTGGCTCCCTCATTAACCCCTTCCCTGCTGGAGGGGTGGGGGAGGGGCGCTGTGCGGGGTGTGCCAGCGTATAACCTATCCCTTACCGCTGGCATCAGCAGAGTCTGGCACCTCTAGGCCTTATCCTGTCATTGTGTCTTACTGTTTCCCTAATAAAGACATTCACACTCAGATTATTCTCTGTATGTTCTGTCCCCTGCGGGGGATTTCTTTCTCCTATTTTCCCCAATCCCATGTTACTGTGTAAAGTCCTCTGTTGGCTTCTCAGCCTTAGCAACTCCTTCTCTGGCCCCTTATATTATGGTCTATTCCTGACTCCCTGCCCTACTTCCTGTTTGTCCCACTGTATTATGGTCTATTCCTGACTCCCTGCCCTACTTCCTGTTTGTCCCACTGTATTATGGTCTATTCCTGACTCCCTGCCCTACTTCCTGTTTGTCCCACTGTATTATGGTCTATTCCTGACTCCCTGCCCTACTTCCTGCTTGTCCCACTGTATTATGGTCTATTCCTGACTCCCTGCCCTACTCCCTGTTTGTCCCACTGTATTATGGTCTATTCCTGAATCCCTGCCTTACTTCCTGTTTGACCCACTGTATTATGGTCTATTCCTGAATCCCTGCCCTACTTCCTGTTTGTCCCACTGTATTATGGTCTATTCCTGACTCCCTGCCCTACTTCCTGTTTGTCCCACTGTATTATGGTCTATTCCTGATTCCCTGCCCTACTTCCTGTTTGTCCCACTGTATTATGGTCTATTCCTGACTCCCTGCCCTACTTCCTGTTTGTCCCACTGTATTATGGTCTATTCCTGACTTCCTACCCTACTTCCTGTTTGTCCCACTATATTATGGTCTATTCCTGACTCCCTGCCCTACTGCCTGTTTGTCCCACTGTATTATGGTCTATTCTTGACTTCCTGCCCTACTTCCTTTTTGTCCTACTATATTATGGTCTATTCCAGACTCCCTGCCCTACTTCCTGTTTGTCCCACTGTATTATGGTCTATTCCTGACTTCCTACCCTACTTCCTGTTTGTCCCACTATATTATGGTCTATTCCTGACTCCCTGCCCTACTTCCTGTTTGTCCCACTGTATTATGGTCTATTCTTGACTTCCTGCCCTACTTCCTTTTTGTCCTACTATATTATGGTCTATTCCAGACTCCCTGCCCTACTTCCTTTTTGTCCCACTGTTGCCTCCGTCCTTTCAGCGTGCAGCTATTGCTAGTGATCTACCCCAAGCTGCTCTCCCTGAGATAGCTTTGTTTTTCCCCTTCCCCTAATTTATGTGTAACATGGTTAGTCCACCCTGCCTCTTTCCCCCCCCCCCCCCTGTCACATAAGTCCTTAGCAGTCTAGGCTGTGACAGGTAGTCCTGTGGGTAATTGACCCCCCATCATGCTCCACCCTGAGTGACAGTAAATGTGATGGGGACTCATGGTCTGTTTGTAGCCTATCAGGGTTCCGATCTTGAGCCCTCCCCTTCTGGTTCTTCAGGGTGGTAGGTGAGGGAGTTAGTTCTCTTCCACCCTTCTAACAGAGTTGAGGTGTGGGGCCTGTCTCCTCTCCGCAGGTGGGAGGGACTGAGGAGCATGGTTCGGTTACTGTATATCTAAGGCTCCACATTTGGAGAGCACGCACCATCCAGAGGCCTGGGGTCCTCTGAGCCCTTGAATACGCTGTATCTCCATCTACCACAGTGACTGCAAATAAAGCCCTGGTTCCTTTTTGCACCTGCCTGGATTCTAATCAGTAAGCACGGGTGTATGAGAGTTTGCTTCAGAGGGGACTGCCTCTAGAATACCTAGAACCTACCAACGCTGGAGGCGCTGAACACTGGATACAGAACATCAGATGACACCAAAAGCCTGTTCTGGTCTCCACTACATCGCAGACAACTCAGCTCTCCTGGACCCTCCCAGTTATGGCCGCACCATGGACACCTGTAGCCGCAACAGTATCTTCCAGAGGGTGGGCGTACATGTGCTACAAATGCATCCCCAAAGTTTCTATTCATTTCTGTTTGTGAACATAATAAAGTCAGAAATCCAAGGTTTGCATGAAGGAGACGAGTTTACCTGTCTGTACAAATGTCACTGAGCCCCAGGGAGCCAAGGACAAAGCACGATATATATTCACTAAACACCAACTAATGTTCCACCACTCACTGACCCTAAGAAAAGTATCAAACAGGGAATGTGCCCCAAAATGGACATTTTAATGCAAGCACAAGGTAACACTATACTTGGAGTAATGTCACACACGCGGGTAATACGGAAGGGGGCCCTAACTGTGTGGTGTGGGGAAGAAAACAGGGAAGGGAGAGATACACACAATGGGAGAGAGGGTGGGTGGGGTGTGTGGGGGGGGGGGGTAATTAGGGGGGCAACATTTCGGGGTTAAGAGTCCTTCCTCAGGCCCTGTACTTCCCTAAACCCTGTTTCCCGAACCAGCTGAGCAGACTCCCCAGATAATAATAATGATGATGAATTCAATATAACAGAGTTTAAGCTCAACAGATATAGTCCAGAACCAGCTATAATCCAGAACCAGAGGATAAATGGTGTTGAGCAAAAAGTAGAAAAATCAAACTGTCACGTCCTTAGAACTCTCCCCTCTCTCCCTCTCCCCCTCTTACCCCTCTCTCTCCCCTCCCTCTCCTCCCTCTCCTCCCTCTCCTCCCTCTCCTCCCTCTCCTCCCTCTCCTCCCTCTCCTCCCTCTCCTCCCTCTCCTCTCCTCTCCTCTCCTCTCCTCTCCTCTCTCTCCCTCCAAGGATTTTAAATTTGAGCACACTTTTTATTTGCAGATTGCAGGTTTGCTATGGGCAGCAATGTGGCTCGGTCATACGCCAATCTGTAAATGATTGATTTTGAAGACACACAAATCTTTTCTCACGAACATTTTGATAAGATGTTATTTTCCTGCAGATTTATAGACGACCTGTTTTTCTTATGGGAGGGGACATCAGATCAGTTAATAGGATTCTTTGATTATTTGGAGGAACTGGACACAGGGCCGCTAACAGGGGGGTCCACCGGGGTTGACGTTCCGGGCCCGGTGACTCAGGGGGCCTGGCCGCCTGTGGCCGCCGCCGGGCACGTGTCAAAAAAATAAAAAAAGTGTTGCGGAGAGTGGGGGTCTTTTTATATGTATTGTTGGGAGTGGGGTCTTTTATATGTATTGTTGGGAGTGGGGGTCTTTTTATATGTATTGTTGGGAGTGGGGTCTTTTTATATGTATTGTTGGGAGTGGGGGTCTTTTTATATGTATTGTTGGGAGTGGGGTCTTTTTATATGTATTGGGGGAGTGGGGGTCTTTTTATATGTGTAACGGTATTTCTGACCTGGCCTGACCCACCCAATCTCACATTGGCCCCTGTGGTCTAACCAGTCCCCATTACAGTGTGGTTGTGTCTGGTGGTGCACCTGTTGGCTACAGGACTCCTGAGTCTCCCGCATGATGGTGTGTGGGGAGGACCCGTCCAGACAGGCAGCTGAGGTAGTGTGCTGAGTCCTACCTATATCCAGTGCAGCTCCTCCACCTCATCAGGGTCCCTTCGGTCACTTGGGGATGGTCCTGGCGAGGAACTCCTCTGTGGTGCTCCTCTCTGTACAATCACTCCACACATGTACACGAGAGGGTTTGTAATTAAGAGCATCTTTATTGTACGGTGGGCCATGCTGCCCTCCACAATGGGGTGTAATTAGCCCTCCATTGTCACCGTACTTCCCTTTAAAAGGTATTGTTCTCCTTAATTAGGGATTCCCTATCCCAGCCGGGATGTCTTTACTCTGTGCCAGGTCCCTGGACACAGGCTCCTGCTTCAGCTACTAGAACATAACTGAACTTGTACTTGAACTAGAACTCAACTCCACTGTACAACTCGCACTTGAACTAACTCTTGGACACAGTGCTGTGCCTTATGTACACTCTGGGGGCTGACACAACTCTGACATCACCAACCAGGGAGTCAGAGTCTGTGACCACTACCATCCTTACATAGGGCACCTCACCAGGGTGTGAGGGCAAACCTCCATAATTACTGCTGGCATGCCCACAACTTACCAGGCCTTACTGTCAGCAGGAGAGATGACTGTAGCCATTTTACATGACTGCTACATTCTCCCCCTGGTTAATCCCATCGTCCTCGCTGGGACCTAAATTTGCATACCTTCCTCCAGGAAGCACTGTAACACAAAACATAATTGTTAACATCACACAAATTTACATAATACAACCGAAAAATGACTACAGTACATTCCGCCAAGCCCGCCCCGACCAGCAGCCACGAACCCGCGTAATGTCTTAGTACCCCCTAATAATGGTGACTCGGGTCAGGTTTCCTAACCTCCCTACCACCCATGTCCAGGACCGTGACATGATAATGTCTAGGCAGTCCCCTCTCGGGCCTATAGGTCACCTTGTGTTTATATATGTTTCTCCCTATGCTCCACACTCGCATCAGGTGATCTATCCTGTCCTCTGCTTTTCTTCCTGTAACTGCGCTCCCCTTATTGACTAAATACATCTCGATAGTCTCCCTGAGCCACCTTCCTCGGTTCTCCTCTATCTCCTCCATGAGGGGTTCAGGGGCATAAGGGTACTCCAACCCGTGGGAAGACTTATATCGGGCCATTATTGCCCTTTCAGCTCTACTGATCCTGGTCAGATCGGCATTACCTGCCCGCCCAGGCAGCACCCATGACAGGGGTTCGTCAGGATCCACAGGGTCTGATAGTGTGTCGGGACCCATGGGCTCTATCTCCCGGTGTTCTATTTTAACCCACCTGTCCTGCAATTCCCTATCTCGTTGCTCAGGGGTGAACTCTCCTTCGGCCCACCAAAAATCTACTACCTCCTCCCTACGGATGAGAAACCGCGTACGGTCCATCCAGGCTACATAGCCTTCAAAGAGTGGGCCCACAAACGGTGTTCTTTGAACCTATGCGAATCCCCTGAATCGCTCTCGTCCGCATCCCCCCCAGAGAATACCCCCGATGTCCGTGCCGACCGTGGCAAGGACCACCGTGATGATCCCAGGGCCTTCTTCTCTGGTTTGTTGGTCGCAGGAGGCAACCACCGGCCCACCGCGGCCTTACCCAATTCTCCCCCACCCCGAGAAATGCCCTCCGTAGCGCAACTGCGCTGTCTCTCCCCAGTCCGTCTCTCCTCCCCCTCCAAAGGTATGTCCACAGATTCTAGGCTAGGCGGGGACCCCGGGGAACAGGTGATTGGGGCAGGGGTTTTACCTAGGGCGTGGGGTTGGGCGTAAGGGCAAGCGAGGGGGCGCCACGGGGCTATGACCCGTTCCCACCTGTCCGTGGATTGATCCAATGAGGATAGCTCACCCTCCTCAGTCCGCGGGTCGCCCATCCAGCTCTTGGGCCCTTGAGGTGATCGGGGACCTTCACCCGATCGCCGAAGCGTCGCTGCTTCCTTCCCGGCGGTTCCGCCGTCGCCACCGGAAGTGATGTCCTCTCCGGATCCGGAAGCGCTGCCATCTTGGGTTGGACCCCCATGCGGGATCTCTTCCTCGATGACGACATCCGGAAGCTCCGCCGTCGTCTCCACCGGAAGTGGTGCCTTCTCCGCACGTGCGTCTTGGGCCTGGCACGGCCTTTCTACCGCTACACTGTCTACCGGAGCAAGGTAAGTGAGTGGGCTTCTCTTACCAGTCCGCAGGGGTGTAGGCGTCTCTCGCCCGTCGCCACCATATCCTGGGGTGGAGGGACTCCGTCTCTCGGATCGCCGATCTGCGGGGGACGCCCTGTTTTCCAGGCAGCCACTCACCCCACGGGGTGTCGTCCTCCCCTGTTCTTTCCTGGGCCCCGATTTCACCACCGCTAGCTCGCGGAGATCCTCATCTGAGTAGTCTCCCTTCCCCGATTTAGGGGTCACCGATCGGGGCGATAGTCTCTTTTCTGCTCGGTCGGGGAGTGACCCGACCGCTTCGGTTGCTGCTGACCCAGCCGATTTGATCGACTCCAGTCCCCTTTCTCCGGGACTTGCACGACTGATCCATAGTGCACCAGGGGACTCGGCGGACTGCCTAGCCGTATCCCCTGGGGGGTCAGCATGTTGTATCGGGATGAACGTTGGCATTGGCCACAGATACAATGTCCCGCAGTGTGGGCAACGTGCCGCAGTATTAACAGTGCCTCCGGGCAGCCCGCATTGAAGGCAGAGCCCGACCACCGTCTCGGTGTTGGTCACCCTGACTACTAGTAGCCCGCCGGGTACCGAGTAGGGCTGGGTGGAGACCATAGTGCCCACAGTGGAGGAGCAGGCCATTTTTTTAATAGGAGCCACTCTCTGTACTGGTCTCTCCAGGTCAGTGGTTCCTCGCAACTGACGGATAGAAGTTGCTGGATCAGCCACTCCCTGCTTCGGCTCCTCCTTCCGCTGACATAGCTGGAGCCCGCCCCCAGGGGTTGCAATGATGGGCGGGTCCCACAGGGGAATAGCATGCCCCTTAATTAAGGCCGCGCCTTTCTCAGTCCTGGTGGGCGCGGTCTGCGTTTTCGCGCCAGTATCCCCATCAGGGTGGGGTTCTTTTCCCGCGGCTAATTCCCACCTTCTCCTGGCAGCTGCCCTTTGTGCAAAATATCCCTCCTTTTTGCACTTTGCCTCCGCGGCCGGAACTACTTCTTGTAGTGGCGCCGTCTGGATATCAGTCCCTGGGCCCAGTGGGTGCATCCCCACAGGCCATAGTTGAAAGTCACTCCCCCTGGTTGAAATCAGGGGAGGGTCCCATAGACTAAGCGGTTGACTCAGCACTGGGGCTGAGTGAGTCACTGTCCATGAAGGCGCAGCCATAGCTTTCGCGCCATGCCCCCCATCAGGGCGGGGCTCTTCTGTTCGCGCCGTTCCCGGCCAGCTTTTTGCAAGTCCTGAATTAGCCAAGTTCTCTGCGACTGGCCCACGCGGTCTCCCTGACAAGCAGGAGCCGCCATTTTGGATAGCATTTGAGTTTGCAATGTCAGTTTGATTTCTTCATGAGGTAGCGTTCATTTGTTTGCACGTCAACTGACATCCATCCTCACTGTGCTCCATCCCAGTTATCACAATGTCCTCACACTCCTCAAGGGGGGCACCTCGGTGTCCTAGACAGGACAAAAACGGGGCAGCCACTGCCTTCGCTCCACTCCAGAGCAGATTAGTAAGAGACAACTCAGCCACAGTTTGCTCTTCAGTGGGGCGCACGCCACGGGTGCCTTCCCCATCAGCCTCCGATCGCCATTTTGGACTCTCCGCACCGCGCGGATCCTCCATTCCTTGGGTCGTCACGCTCTTGTACCAATTATCGTACATGGGGCTCCGTTCTGCGGGGCAGCCACCACACCAGTACAATAAAGATTTGCTCAGATGCACCACCACATGTGTACCTGATCTAGGCTGGACTCATGTTGCACTACCTCAGGCTAGGCTCACTCTCTCAGTGTCTGCTGTAACTCCTTCCTCCCAGTCTGTGCTCCCTATGGTAAGTGTCTGGAATGGGCTAGAGTACTCTGGCTCTGCCATGCAGTACTTGGGGCGTCTACCTATCTTGGTTAGCCTAGCGCAGACCCTCTCCAGGATTCCTGACCACGTTAACAGGCTATCCCTTCTGGCATCCTACCAACTAGCACTACCTCAAAGTGACTCGGTCAGCTATAGCCCGGCTCCAAACCCCTCACTCCTTTCAGGCCCCTAGGTCGTCCCTGCGAACTGACAATACCCTGCCAACCCCTGACCACCCCTAGGTCCGTCCCAACGCAGCACAGAGTGGCAGCAGACACTCTCCCTGTTTCCCAGTGTGCCTAGCTAGAGCCTGTCCTGTTGACAGATCTGATCTCAGCAGCTCGCCTCCAAATGTAACGGTATTTCTGACCTGGCCTGACCCACCCAATCTCACATTGGCCCCTGTGGTCTAACCAGTCCCCATTACAGTGTGGTTGTGTCTGGTGGTGCACCTGTTGGCTACAGGACTCTTGAGTCTCCCGCATGATGGTGTGTGGGGAGGACCCGTCCAGACAGGCAGCTGAGGTAGTGTGCTGAGTCCTACCTATATCCAGTGCAGCGCCTCCACCTTATCAGGGTCCCTTCGGTCACTCGGGGATGGTCCTGGCGAGGAACTCCTCTGTGGTGCTCCTTTCTGTACAATCACTCCACACATGTACACGAGAGGGTTTGTAATTAAGAGCATCTTTATTGTACGGTGGGCCATGCTGCCCTCCACAATGGGGTGTAATTAGCCCTCCATTGTCACCGTACTTCCCTTTAAAAGGTATTGTTCTCCTTAATTAGGGATTCCCTATCCCAGCCGGGATATCTTTACTCTGTGCCAGGTCCCTGGACACAGACTCCTGCTTCAGCTACTAGAACATAACTGAACTTGTACTTGAACTAGAACTCAACTCCACTGTACAACTCGCACTTGAACTAACTCTTAGACACAGTGCTGTGCCTTATGTACACTCTGGGGGCTGACACAACTCTGACATCACCAACCAGGGAGTCAGAGTCTGTGACCACTCCCATCCTTACATAGGGCACCTCACCAGGGTGTGAGGGCAAACCTCCATAATTACTGCTGGCATGCCCACAACTTACCAGGCCTTACTGTCAGCAGGAGAGATGACTGTAGCCATTTTACATGACCGCTACATATGTATTGGGGGAGTGGGGGTCTTTTTATATGTATGGGGGAGTGGGGGTCTTTTTATATGTATTGGGGGAGTGGGGGTCTTTTTATATGTATGGGGGAGTGGGGGTCTTTTTATATGTATGTGGGAGTGGGGGTCTTTTTATATGTATTGGGAGTGGGGATCTTTTATATGTATTGGGGGGAGTGGGGGTCCTTTTATATGTATTGGGGGCTTGGGTGAATTTGTATATGTATTGGGGGTCTTGGGGGTATTTTTATATGTATTGGGGAGGCTTGGGGGTATTTTTATATGTATTGGGGAGGCTTGAGGGTATTTTTATATGTATTGGGGGCCTGGGGGAATTTTTATATGTATTAGGGGCTTGGGGGTATTTTTATATGGGTTGGGGTATTTTTTATATGTATTGGGGAGGGTTGTTTTTTTATATGGTGTGTGCGTGCGTGCGTGCGTGCGCGTGTATGTATCGGGGGTTATATGTATTGTTTTTTTATATGTATTGGGTAGGTGGGTTTTTTGTATGCATTTGGGGGGGGGATTTTTTTGTATGTATTTGGGGGTGGAAAGTTTTTTGGTATATATCTTGTGTTGGGGGAATTGTGTGAGGGGGAAAGGGTGAGTGAGGAAAAGAGGGAGACGCAGGGGAGAGAAACACATGCGAGGCGGGAGAGTGAGAGGGGGTGAGACGGAAAGGAGAGAAATACATGGGAAGAGGGGGGGGGAAGAGAGGGGGCTCGTGAGGTGTGAAATGGAGGGGCGGCTCGCAATACTGACGACATGGTGGGGGGGGAGGGCCCTGCTTAGAAATGTTTGTCCTGGGACCCACGATTTCTGTTGGACACGCCAGTACGCCTCACCAAAAACTAGAGCAAGTATCACATTTCTTATTTAGATGTCTTAGGCTGAGTCCATAGAGACGTCACGTCTGGGGGCGGGCCGGTGACGTCACGGAGCCGGTTCGCCCTCATTGGGTATACCGCTCACGTGACCGGCCCTCCTCTCTCCCGTCAGCGCGCAAACTAAAAATCTCTTGTCTGCTACGCCTCCGCACGCCTGCGCGAGCCCCTGCTAAAGACGCTCTCATTGCGGCTGCAGGGGCTCGCTGACCATGGACTCAGCCTTACTCATCAATGCAGATGGCGCAATACGCACGGACCTGTATAGGAAACCTACAGACCGCCGCGCCACCTTACACGCATCTCGTTTTCATCCGGATAGGCTTAAGACCGCGTTACCGTTCTCGCAGAAAGTCAGAGCTACCCGTATTGTCGATATACAAACACAATTGGATGACACGTTAAGAGATATCGAGACACGTTTTATCGCCAGGGGCCACAAAAGACCCATCATGGGAGCAGCATTTAAAACGACAATTACGAATCCTACGGAGAGAGAGACAGGCGACAGAATGACTTCTGTAAGCAAGTTCACCGCAGCCGGCGGTTCTGTAAAATCTACAATAAAAACCGGTCAGCCTGGGGAAGGCGAAGAATAGACTCAGACTCGCGCTCTTACAGACAACCTTGCTATAACCTTGAGGTTATCACTTCCTAACCCTGAGTAGAAAAATTCAGGCTGAGGGGATATCTCAATACTTCCGGGTCTTCGTACTTAATCTACAGGCATACCCCGCTTTAAGGACACTCACTTTAAGTACACTCGCGAGTAGGGACATATCGCTCAATAGGAAAACGGCAGCTCACGCATGCGCCTGTCAGCACGTCCTGAACAGCAATACCGGCTCCCTACCTGTACCCAAGCTGTGCGCAAGCGGGGAGACTATAGAGCGTGTTACACATGCGTTATTTACATCAGTTATGCACGTATATGACGATTGCCGTACAGTACATGCATCGATAAGTGGGGAAAGGGCAGTGATTCACTTTAAGTACATTTTCGCTTTACATACATGCTCCGGTCCCGTTGCGTACCTTAATGCGGGGTATGCCTGTATTTTTTTTTGCGAATTGCATTTCCAGTGCTACGAAGGTTCGTAAGCAGTGTGAGTAAATGTAAATGATTAGCTGTTCTGATTATTTGTAATAGCCAAGCCGTGGGAATCAAATCAGTTTGATACGCGGTGTCAAATACATTTTGCTGTCGATTCATTCTGCGCTAACTTATCAACTATGTGTTGGGAAGCAACACCAAATGGCCACAAGGGGACTTTTAGTACATATTTTTATACAGTATATATATTTTATTTATATGTGTCGTCGGTTTTTAATATTAATTAAAGTTTATTATTTTTGGTTTTGTGTAACATGGTCTGGTGGAACCTTTATACGCTCTGTCTCCATTAGGATCCTAGGGGTAACAGTTATTAAACTGTTACTGGATGTATACTCCCGTCCTTGTGAATCTCGAGTGTGTTTGTTCAACTATGTGTTGGGCCAATCAAAAGTCGGAACATCAAAAGTTCTCTCCACATAGGATTGGCCGGGGACACTTTATTGAGCCAAATTACTGACTTTTGTGGGAAAACGTACACACGCACTTGTACATATTTAAGCTCATGAGCTACTATTAGGGGTTTTTCTGTTTGACGCCCCTGCAGGGACCTGTAGGGGTTTTGACCTTGAAAGGGTGATCTCTCATCCTTCCTACTTGTTGAGTAGTCTTTTGATGTCACAAAATTTTATACCAGTGTAGCTCCTCTTCTATATATACAGTACACACATTTATATATGTCCCATAAAAGGAGTCACACGACACCACTCCGTGTCACACGTTTATTACTTTATTGCGGGCACCAGACGTTGAATCTGATTGGTGGACGAGAAAAATAGAAAAGGAGAAAGCCAAAGTGAGACCACTTACAGACTCAGAGAGAGAGGGAGAGACAGAGACACAGAGAGAGAGACAGAGAGAGAAGAGAAAATGAAGGCAACCATTTTGATAACAATTGGACTTTTTCTCGTTCTCAGCTGCCAATTTGGTAAGGAAGCCTGCAGTGTGTGTGAGGGGGAGGCAGGCACTGCCGCTGCCCGCGCTGTACCTGTGCTGTGTATACATGGTGTAGTAGTGTGTGAGGGGGAGGCTGGCACTGCCGCTGCCCGCGCTGTACCTGTGCTGTGTATACATGGTGTAGTAGTGTGTGAGGGGGAGGCTGGCACTGCCGCTGCCCGCGCTGTACCTGTGCGGTGTATACATGGTGTAGTAGTGTGTGAGGGGGAGGCTGGCACTGCCGCTGCCCGCGCTGTACCTGTGCTGTCTATACATGGTGTAGTAGTGTGTGAGGGGGAGGCTGGCACTGCTGCTGCCCGCGCTGTACCTGTGCTGTGTATACATGGTGTAGTAGTGTGAGAGGGGAATCTTTTTTATTTTAAATACAAAATACAAATATTTACAAATACACACAATACTTACAGAATAGCATCCAGAGAATCACATAAACATTACATTTATCTTACAGAGATTCCCTTTTCAAAGATATCTAAACGCCTCTCTCCAACCTCTCAGATTCCCCCTGCTATATACACTTTACTGATAGATAAATAATACAAAGTAATCAGGCAAGTTTCCTGCAAAAAGAAAATCTAATTCTTAATGTCCTTTAGACTAGAAAAGACTTGAGTCTGTATCTTTTTCCCTTAATACTATACACATTAATTAGTTGCCGCCTTCAGCGGAGAGGGGCACTTTGGCACATTTAGTGAATCACCACCACCCTTTTTTTTTCTTTTTAGCACCATTTTTCTTTTTGACCATTTTCTTTCTCCCGGGGGGACTCTCTGATGGCAGATTTCTCTTATTTGATGGTCCGGCCATCTCAATGTCCTGAATAGATCCAGACCGCTGCGAGGTCTGACTGTCCGACATATCGGGGTCTGCGTCATCCATCTTTTCACCCCAACTCTTTTCCTCCAATACCTCATACAGAGGCGGCACATTTTATTTGAGTGCGGCTAGCTCCGCAAGCCTGGGGATGCCCCGGCATGCTAGCCGCACTCCCTCGGCGTGCCGCGCGTCATCGGGTGCCTGCGCCCCCTGCACGCGCGTCCAGGGCTCCCCGAGGGAGCCCTGGTGTCCCGCGATGTGGGGGACGGCGGCAGGGGGTTCTGGGGGACCCGGCGGACCCGGCGAGCGGAGGAAGAAAGCCCCGATCGGAGGGCGCTCCTCCGCGGCTTCGGCGCGCGCCAGGCACATCACCAGTGACACGCACGCCACGGAAGGAGGGGAACCAGATACACCATCTATCCGGCTGCTGAGATCCACTGCGTGTGATCGAAATGCTTTTAAACTTTTGAAATCATGTGAGTGTAATACCTTTCACTTACCTTTTATAAATTCTTGGTATACAGTCTGCGCTATGTCCAGTCTTCTTTTCTAAGGTCTCTTGGATTCTATATGGGGCTGAGATTGATTTCCTGAATACAGTGTGACATCCATACTCTGGGAAAGATACCTTTACGTGCCTTTAACCTTCTCACACTTGTGAGTACATCTGCATTAGATCAGCCAATTTATTTAATTTGTCACAGCAATATTGCACTATCTATATACATTTTTGTTTTCACATATCCCTGCGCTTCCCGGAGATTCATCCCTACTTCTCAACACGAGGACTGACAGAGCAATCCTCACCGGGTCATAGCAGCACCTGTTTTATGTGTTTGCATAAGTATCACCTTTTGATTATTATTATCACTACGATTATATGTATAGCTAGTATTTTTATATAGAGCGCCACTATTAGATAAGTTTCCTTTTTCACATCACGGCGCGCGCCTGGTTACTGCTGCGGCCGAGACCGGGCAAATGCTCAAATAAACTCGGCCGCAGCAGTATGTATTATGCAGCGAGATCTCTTCTTGGACAGTTTCTGTAGTTTTCTTTCTAGCTGAGCTGGTTTGGGCAGTCCTGTTTTTACTTGTTATTGTTTCCCATTCATTATCGCCATCTTTGCGAGGTTCGCCGCCATCTTTGCGAGGTTCGCCTCCATCTTTGCGAGGTTCACCGCCATCTTTGCAGGGTTCGCCGCCATCTTTGCAGGGTTCGCCGCCATCCTTGCAGGGTTCGCCGCCATCCTTGCAGGGTTCGCCGCCATCCTTGCGGGGTACATCACCTTCCTGAGTAGAATTCTCTGTGTTTGGTACAAAACTCAGATCGCTCCTGTGTTCTCCGTCTGACCCCCTTTGGGCTGGAAGCGTATATGTCAGACCCAGAGACTTTAAAACCTCTTCTGCAGGTGCAAGTTGAAGACTTTCTGATGACTCTGTGTCATTCTGCCCATAATGGTTGTGTTCGGCTTCCGGGCAATCTTTAAAGGAATGACCACATTTATAGCACAGGTTGCAGACAATGGGCCTCATGCAGAGAGCAGCGCTATGCAGAATTGGAGAGGGGGAAAATTTTTACCTTTTTTGGAGAGTTTTTATGTCCATATGCAGAAAGGGCAGAAAACTGCCTTTCTGCATATGGAGAGTTTCTAGCGCTGTTGAAACTACTGGGGGGAAAATCGCGTTTTTTTTTTTTTTTCCTCTCCACCGGCCGCGGAGCGCCAGCTGCTTGGTGGAGAGGGAAAATGTTGAAAATCGCGCCATTTTTTTGCCGCGAACAGCCACTAGATGGCGATCGCGGCTCTCTGCATACGGCAGAGAAAAAAACTGGAGAGAATTTAAACTCTCCAGGCGCGCGGCGAATTTGAAGGGGGAAAAAAAAAAATGGCGCTTTTTTTTAAACTTGCCGGTTTCTGCCTTTCTGAAGGCAGAATCCGCCAATTAATGCCGCTTTCACTTTTTGCGCTGCTCTCTGCATGAGGCCCAATGTCCTTGTCACACTCAGAGCTGTGATGACCAATAGAACCACACAAAGTGCACCTGATTTTGTCACATGCTGAGCTTAAGTGCCTGGGGGAATCACATTTAAAACACTTTTTAGGCTGTCCCCAATAAAAACATCGCCCGCGATCCCTTCCAATATATATGGCGTTTGGGAGGTGACATGCCAAATTGTGTGTGTACCTGAGCTTAACTTTAAACTTGTAGCCCCCGTTCCAGAAACCTTCAGCATCCATACTTTTCACTGGACCGGACAGAACATCGCACTGTCTTTGTAGCCAAAAACATATATCATTCTACCGCTACAGTCTCAATATCAAAGATAATATTCACTTCCACGGTCACAGGGCGAGAAACCTGGATAACTTTAAAGAATTCCCATTCAGGATTATCCTTCACTTCTCTGTAACGAAACCAGAATTTTTCTAGCCCTTCTGGTGTCTTAAAGCTGACTTCATAGTTCCTGCTATTAGGAGCATGTAACAAAGCATACACCTCACTGGGTTGGAAGCCAAGAGAAACTTTGATCAACTCTTTTCCTACAACAAATCTGTCCGGTATAGGAGCCATATCCCCACAATAATGCAGTCTGACAACGTTCCTGTGCTTTCTGGCATCATCAAATGACAAATAAGATGTACCTGGGCGTCTTGTACTCCATGCTGACTGCTGGGGGGGAGCTGACTCGGCCGCTCCTGTTGGTTTTGCTGCCGTTCCTGCTTCAGCTAAGGACTCTGCTTTTGCTGCTCCTGTTTCTGCTAAGGGCTTTGATGCTGCTGCAGGCTGTATGGATTTCTCTCCCACTTTAGGAATCTCCATTTCTTGCGCCTCAAAAGCCTCTACTGCTTCAGCGTTCTCCACTGCTTCAGCCATTTCTATTTCAGACACTTCTTCCTGTGCCTGGGCTGTTTGCTGCTCTGTCTCAGGTGTATTGCCAGCATCATTCAGGCTCTCAGCCTGGGCTGTTTGCTGTGTGTCTGCCTTGGGTGTGGCTGCTAATTCCTGCACCTGTCTGCTACCCTCAGCTGCTTGTAGTCTCTCTGTATCAGGTGTAGTTGCATGCAGTTTCTCTGTCTCCGGTGCAGCTTTATGCAGGGTCACTGCGTCAGGTACAGTTGTTTGCGGGGTCACTGCGTCAGGTACAGTTGTTTGCGGGGTCACTGCGTCAGGTACAGTTGTTTGCGGGGTCACTGCGTCAGGTATAGTTGTGTAGCGGTCATGTAAAATGCCTACAGTCATCTCTCCTGCTGGCAGCAAGGCCTGGTAAGTGTGGGCATGCCAGCAGTAATCATGGAGGTTTTCCCTCACACCCTGGTGGGGTGCCCTGTGTATGGATGGGACTGGTCACATGCTCTGACTCCATGGTTAGTGATGTCAGAGGTGTGTCAGCCTCAGAAGTTACATAAGCCACAGCACTGTGTCAAAGAGTTAGTTCTGTCAGAGTTCAAGGCGAGTACAGTTGCTGGGAAGTTCTTGCAAGGTTCAGGAAGGAGTTCAAGTTCTGCAGAGTGTTAGTTATGTTCTAGTAACTCCATGGGAGACTGTGTCCAGGGACCTGGCACAGGGCAGTGATTCCTGCGGGAATAAGTGAATCCCTCATCTAGGTGACATACCTATCAAAGGGGAGCACGGGCGAGATGATCGGCTAAATACACCCATTGTGGAGGGCAGCTATGCCCACCGTGACAATAAAGATGGAGCTGATCAGAGAAACCCCTTTGTGTGAGAGTCCAATGATTACACAGGAGGTTGCACCACCGAGGAGTTCCTCGTCAGGATCATCCCCATGCGGACGCAGGGGCCCTGGTGAGGTGGAGGCGCTGCACTGGAACTAGGTGAGACTCAGCACACTACCTCAGCTGCCTGTCTGGACGGGTCCTCCCCATACACCATCATGCGGGAGACTCAGGAGTCCTGTAGCCAACAGGTGCACCATCAGGCATATCTACACTGTAATGGGGACCGGTTAGACCAGAGGGGCCAATGTGAGATTGGGTGGGTCAGGCTGGGCCAGAAATACCGTTACAGTTGTTTGCGGGGTCACTGCGTCAGGTGCAGCTGCTTGCGGGGTCTCTGTCTCAGGTGTAGCTGTAGTTGCCTGTGCATTTGTGTGTACGTCCTTGCTAATTTGTGGGATAACAATTTCTGTGACCCCAAGTCTCCTTTTCTCATGCTCTGCCTGCCTTTTACTCTTGGCTTCATTAGACCTTGAGCTGGTTTTAGCCGCAGTTCTCTTACCCGTCTGGTTCTGAGCCGGACTTTCAGTATTCTCCATTTCAGATTCTTTCTGCCCAACATTTTCATTCATCTCTTTTTCCATATTTTCTGACTCTTTCTTTTGCAAACATTTCTGCACTTTAGCTTCCAGGGAAACTTTCTTATCCGCATTCAGATTAGCTTGAGACCTGGTTCCAACTCCTCTCCCTCCTCCAGGGTCTGCCGCCATCTTGGCTCACAGCTCCTCCCCTTCCTGTGTGTGAGGGGGAGGCTGGCACTTCCGCTGCCCGCGCTGTACCTGTGCTGTGTATACATGGTGTAGTAGTGTGTGTGAGGGGAGGCTGGCACTGCCGCTGCCCGCGCTGTACCTGTGCTGTGTATACATGGTGTAGTAGTGTGTGTGAGGGGGAGGCTGGCACTGCCGCTGCCTGTGCTGTACCTGTGCTGTGTATAAATGGTGTAGTAGTGTGTGTGAGGGGGGCTGGCACTTCCGCTGCCCGCGCTGTACCTGTGCTGTGTATACATGGTGTAGTAGTGTGTGTGAGGGGGAGGCTGGCACTGCCGCTGACCGCGCTGTACCTGTGCTGTGTATACATGGTGTAGCAGTGTGTGTGAGGGGGAGGCTGGCACTGCCGCTGCCCGCGCTGTACCTGTGCTGTGTATACATGGTGTCGTAGTGTGTGAGGGGGAGGCTGGCACTGCCGCTGCCCGCGCTGTACCTGTGCTATGTATACATGGTGTAGTAGTGTGTGTGAGGGGGAGGCTGGCACTGCCTGCGCTGTACCTGTGCTATGTATACATGGTGTAGTAGTGTGTGTGAGGGGGAGGCTGGCACTGCCGCTGCCCACGCTGTACCTGTGCTGTGTATACATGGTGTAGTAGTGTGTGTGAGAGGGAGGCTGGCACTGCCCGCGCTGTACCTGTGCTGTGTATACATGGTGTAGTAGTGTGTGTGAGGGGGAGGCTGGCACTGCCGCTGCCCACGCTGTACCTGTGCTGTGTATACATGGTGTAGTAGTGTGTGTGAGGGGGAGGCTGGCACTGCTGCTGCCCGCGCTGTACCTGTGCTGTGTATACATGGTGTAGTAGTGTGTGAGGGGAATCTTTTTTATTTTAAATACAAAATACAAATATTTACAAATACACACAATACTTACAGAATAGCAGCCAGAAAATGACATAAACAATACATTTATCTTACAGAGATTCCCTTTTCAAAGATATCTAAACGCCTCTCTCCAACCTCTCAGATTCCCCCTGCTATATACACTTTACTGATAGATAAATAACACAAAGTAATCAAGCAAGTTTCCTGCAAAAAGAAAATCTAATTCTTAATGTCCTTTAGACTAGAAAAGACTTGAGTCTGTATCTTTTCCCCTTAATACTATTCACATTAATTAGTTGCCACTTTCATCGGAGAGGGGCACTTTGCATATTTAGTGAATCACCACCACCCTTTTTTTTTCTTTTTAGCACCATTTTTCTTTTTGACCATTTTCTTTTTCCCGGGGCTACTCTCTGATGGCAGATTTCTCTTATTCGATGGTCCGGCCATCTCAATGTCCTGAATAGATCCAGACCGCTGCGAGGTCTGACTGTCCGACATATCGGGGTCTGCGTCATCCATCTTTTCACCCCAACTCTTTTCCTCCAATATCTCATATGTATTGTGCAGCGAGATCTCTTCTTGGACAGTTTCTGTAGTTTTCTTTCTAGCTGAGCTGGTTTGGGCAGTCCTGTTTTTACATGTTATTGTTTCCCATTCATTATTACCATCCTTGCGGGGTTCGCCACCATCTTTGCAGGGTTCGTCGCCATCTTTGCAGGGTTCGCTGCCATCTTTGTAGGGTTCGTCGCCATCTTTGCAGGGTTCGCTGCCATCTTTGCAGGGTTCGCCGCCATCCTTGCAGGGTTCGCCGCCATCCTTGCAGGGTTCGCCGCCATCCTTGCAGGGTTCGCCGCCATCCTTACAGGGTTCGTCGCCATCTTTACAGGGTTCGCCGCCATCTTTGCAGGGTTCGCCGCCATCTTTGCAGGGTTCGCCGCCATCTTTGCGGGACTCGCCACCATCTTTGCGGGACTCGCCACCATCTTTGCTCAGATTGCTCCAGTGTTCTCCGTCTGACCCCCTTTGGGCTGGAAGTGTATATGTCAGACCCAGAAATTTTAAAACCTCTTCTACAGGTGCAAGTTGAAGACTTTCTGATGACTCTGTGGTATTCTCTTTATCACTAAGAGATGCTGTATTCTGTACTCTAGATATTTCATTCTGCGTATAATGGTTGTGCTCAGCTTCTGGGCAATCTTTAAAGGAATGACCACATTTATAGCACAGGTTGCAGACAACGTCCTTGTCACACTCAGAGCTGTGATGACCAATAGAACCACACAAAGTGCACCTGATTTTGTCACATGCTGAGCTTAAGTGCCTGGGGGAATCACATTTAAAACATTTTTTAGGCTGTCCCCAATAAAAACATCGCCCGCGATCCCTTCCAATATATATGGCGTTTGGGAGGTGACATGCCACATTGTGTGTGTATCTGAGTTTAACTTTAAACTTGTAGCCCTCATTCCAGAAACCTTCAGCATCCATACTTTTCACTGGACCGGACAGAACATCGCACTGTCTTTGCAGCCAAAAACATATATCTTCTACCACTACAGTCTCAATATCAAAGATAATATTCACTTCCACGGTCACAGGGCGAGAAACCTGGATAACTTTTTAAAGAATTTCCATTCAGGATTATCCTTCACTTCTCTGTAACGAAACCAGAATTTTTCTAGCCCTTCTGGGGTCTTAAAGCTGACTTCGTAGTTCCTGCTATTAGGAGCATGTAACAAAGCATAAACCTCACTGGGTTGGAAGCCAAGAGAAACTTTGATCAAGTCTTTTCCTACAACAAATCTGTCCGGTATAGGAGCCATATCCCCACAATAATGCAGCCTGACTACGTTCCTGCGCTTTCTGGCATCATCAAATGACAAATAAGATGTACCTGGGCGTCTTGTACTCCATGCTGACTGCTGGGGGGGAGCTGACTCGGCCGCTCCTGTTGGTTTTGCTGTCGTTCCTGCTTCAGCTAAGGACTTTGCTTTTGCCGCTCCTGTTTCTGCTAAGGGCTTTGATGCTGCTGCAGGCTGTATGGATTTCTCTCCCACTTTAGAAATCTCCATTTCTTGCACCTCAAAAGCCTCTACTGCTTCAGCGTTCTCCACTGCTTCAGCCATTTCTATTTCAGACACTTCTTCCTGTGCCTGGGCTGTTTGCTGCTCTGTCTCAGGTGTATTGCCAGCATCATTCAGGCTCTCAGCCTCGGCTGTTTGCTGTGTGTCTGACTTGGGTGTGGCTGCTAATTCCTGCACCTGTCTGCAACATTCAGCTGCTTGTAGTGTCTCTGTATCAGGTACAGTTGTATGCAGTTTCTCTATCTCCGGTGCAGCTATATGCAGGGTCACTGCGTCAGGTACAGTTGTTTGCGGGGTCTCTGCGTCAGGTACAGTTGTTTGCGGGGTCACTGCGTCAGGTGCAGTTGCTTGTGGGGTCTCTGTCTCAGGTGTAGCTGTAGTTGCATGTGCATTAGTGTGTATGTCCTTGCCAATTTGTGGGATAACAATTTCTGTGACCCCAAGTCTCCTTTTCTCATGCTCTGCCTGCCTTTTGCTCTTGGCTTCATTAAACCTTAAGCTGGTTTTAGCCGAAGTTCTCTTACACGTCTGGTTCTGAGCTGGACTTTCAGTATTCTCCATTTCAGCTTCTTTCTGCCCAACATTTTCATTCATCTCTTTTTCCATATTTTCTGAGTCTTTCTTTTGCAAACATTTCTGCACTTTAGCTTCCAGTGAAACTTTCTTATCCACATTCAGATTAGCTTGAGACCTGGTTCCCACTCCTCTCCCTCCTCCAGGGTCTGCCGCCATCTTGGCTCACAGCTCCTCCCCTTCCTGTGTGTGAGGGGGAGGCTGGCACTTCCGCTGCCCGCGCTGTACCTGTGCTGTGTATACATGGTGTAGTAGTGTGTGTGAGGGGAGGCTGGCACTGCCGCTGCCCGCGCTGTACCTGTGCTGTGTATACATGGTGTAGTAGTGTGTGTGAGGGGGAGGCTGGCACTGCCGCTGCCTGTGCTGTACCTGTGCTGTGTATAAATGGTGTAGTAGTGTGTGTGAGGGGGGCTGGCACTTCCGCTGCCCGCGCTGTACCTGTGCTGTGTATACATGGTGTAGTAGTGTGTGTGAGGGGGAGGCTGGCACTGCCGCTGACCGCGCTGTACCTGTGCTGTGTATACATGGTGTAGCAGTGTGTGTGAGGGGGAGGCTGGCACTGCCGCTGCCCGCGCTGTACCTGTGCTGTGTATACATGGTGTCGTAGTGTGTGAGGGGGAGGCTGGCACTGCCGCTGCCCGCGCTGTACCTGTGCTATGTATACATGGTGTAGTAGTGTGTGTGAGGGGGAGGCTGGCACTGCCTGCGCTGTACCTGTGCTATGTATACATGGTGTAGTAGTGTGTGTGAGGGGGAGGCTGGCACTGCCGCTGCCCACGCTGTACCTGTGCTGTGTATACATGGTGTAGTAGTGTGTGTGAGAGGGAGGCTGGCACTGCCCGCGCTGTACCTGTGCTGTGTATACATGGTGTAGTAGTGTGTGTGAGGGGGAGGCTGGCACTGCCGCTGCCCACGCTGTACCTGTGCTGTGTATACATGGTGTAGTAGTGTGTGTGAGGGGGAGGCTGGCACTGCTGCTGCCCGCGCTGTACCTGTGCTGTGTATACATGGTGTAGTAGTGTGTGAGGGGAATCTTTTTTATTTTAAATACAAAATACAAATATTTACAAATACACACAATACTTACAGAATAGCAGCCAGAAAATGACATAAACAATACATTTATCTTACAGAGATTCCCTTTTCAAAGATATCTAAACGCCTCTCTCCAACCTCTCAGATTCCCCCTGCTATATACACTTTACTGATAGATAAATAACACAAAGTAATCAAGCAAGTTTCCTGCAAAAAGAAAATCTAATTCTTAATGTCCTTTAGACTAGAAAAGACTTGAGTCTGTATCTTTTCCCCTTAATACTATTCACATTAATTAGTTGCCACTTTCATCGGAGAGGGGCACTTTGCATATTTAGTGAATCACCACCACCCTTTTTTTTTCTTTTTAGCACCATTTTTCTTTTTGACCATTTTCTTTTTCCCGGGGCTACTCTCTGATGGCAGATTTCTCTTATTCGATGGTCCGGCCATCTCAATGTCCTGAATAGATCCAGACCGCTGCGAGGTCTGACTGTCCGACATATCGGGGTCTGCGTCATCCATCTTTTCACCCCAACTCTTTTCCTCCAATATCTCATATGTATTGTGCAGCGAGATCTCTTCTTGGACAGTTTCTGTAGTTTTCTTTCTAGCTGAGCTGGTTTGGGCAGTCCTGTTTTTACATGTTATTGTTTCCCATTCATTATTACCATCCTTGCGGGGTTCGCCACCATCTTTGCAGGGTTCGTCGCCATCTTTGCAGGGTTCGCTGCCATCTTTGTAGGGTTCGTCGCCATCTTTGCAGGGTTCGCTGCCATCTTTGCAGGGTTCGCCGCCATCCTTGCAGGGTTCGCCGCCATCCTTGCAGGGTTCGCCGCCATCCTTGCAGGGTTCGCCGCCATCCTTACAGGGTTCGTCGCCATCTTTACAGGGTTCGCCGCCATCTTTGCAGGGTTCGCCGCCATCTTTGCAGGGTTCGCCGCCATCTTTGCGGGACTCGCCACCATCTTTGCGGGACTCGCCACCATCTTTGCTCAGATTGCTCCAGTGTTCTCCGTCTGACCCCCTTTGGGCTGGAAGTGTATATGTCAGACCCAGAAATTTTAAAACCTCTTCTACAGGTGCAAGTTGAAGACTTTCTGATGACTCTGTGGTATTCTCTTTATCACTAAGAGATGCTGTATTCTGTACTCTAGATATTTCATTCTGCGTATAATGGTTGTGCTCAGCTTCTGGGCAATCTTTAAAGGAATGACCACATTTATAGCACAGGTTGCAGACAACGTCCTTGTCACACTCAGAGCTGTGATGACCAATAGAACCACACAAAGTGCACCTGATTTTGTCACATGCTGAGCTTAAGTGCCTGGGGGAATCACATTTAAAACATTTTTTAGGCTGTCCCCAATAAAAACATCGCCCGCGATCCCTTCCAATATATATGGCGTTTGGGAGGTGACATGCCACATTGTGTGTGTATCTGAGTTTAACTTTAAACTTGTAGCCCTCATTCCAGAAACCTTCAGCATCCATACTTTTCACTGGACCGGACAGAACATCGCACTGTCTTTGCAGCCAAAAACATATATCTTCTACCACTACAGTCTCAATATCAAAGATAATATTCACTTCCACGGTCACAGGGCGAGAAACCTGGATAACTTTTTAAAGAATTTCCATTCAGGATTATCCTTCACTTCTCTGTAACGAAACCAGAATTTTTCTAGCCCTTCTGGGGTCTTAAAGCTGACTTCGTAGTTCCTGCTATTAGGAGCATGTAACAAAGCATAAACCTCACTGGGTTGGAAGCCAAGAGAAACTTTGATCAAGTCTTTTCCTACAACAAATCTGTCCGGTATAGGAGCCATATCCCCACAATAATGCAGCCTGACTACGTTCCTGCGCTTTCTGGCATCATCAAATGACAAATAAGATGTACCTGGGCGTCTTGTACTCCATGCTGACTGCTGGGGGGGAGCTGACTCGGCCGCTCCTGTTGGTTTTGCTGTCGTTCCTGCTTCAGCTAAGGACTTTGCTTTTGCCGCTCCTGTTTCTGCTAAGGGCTTTGATGCTGCTGCAGGCTGTATGGATTTCTCTCCCACTTTAGAAATCTCCATTTCTTGCACCTCAAAAGCCTCTACTGCTTCAGCGTTCTCCACTGCTTCAGCCATTTCTATTTCAGACACTTCTTCCTGTGCCTGGGCTGTTTGCTGCTCTGTCTCAGGTGTATTGCCAGCATCATTCAGGCTCTCAGCCTCGGCTGTTTGCTGTGTGTCTGACTTGGGTGTGGCTGCTAATTCCTGCACCTGTCTGCAACATTCAGCTGCTTGTAGTGTCTCTGTATCAGGTACAGTTGTATGCAGTTTCTCTATCTCCGGTGCAGCTATATGCAGGGTCACTGCGTCAGGTACAGTTGTTTGCGGGGTCTCTGCGTCAGGTACAGTTGTTTGCGGGGTCACTGCGTCAGGTGCAGTTGCTTGTGGGGTCTCTGTCTCAGGTGTAGCTGTAGTTGCATGTGCATTAGTGTGTATGTCCTTGCCAATTTGTGGGATAACAATTTCTGTGACCCCAAGTCTCCTTTTCTCATGCTCTGCCTGCCTTTTGCTCTTGGCTTCATTAAACCTTAAGCTGGTTTTAGCCGAAGTTCTCTTACACGTCTGGTTCTGAGCTGGACTTTCAGTATTCTCCATTTCAGCTTCTTTCTGCCCAACATTTTCATTCATCTCTTTTTCCATATTTTCTGAGTCTTTCTTTTGCAAACATTTCTGCACTTTAGCTTCCAGTGAAACTTTCTTATCCACATTCAGATTAGCTTGAGACCTGGTTCCCACTCCTCTCCCTCCTCCAGGGTCTGCCGCCATCTTGGCCCACAGCTCCTCCCCTTCCTGTGTGTGAGTGGGAGGCTGGCACTGCCGCTGCCTGCGCTGTACCTGTGCTGTGTATACATGGTGTAGTAGTGTGTGTGAGGGGGAGGCTGCCACTGCCCGCGCTGTACCTGTGCTGTGTATACATGGAGTAGTAGTGTGTGTGAGGGGGAGGCTGGCACTGCCGCTGCCCGCGCTGTACCTGTGCTGTGTATACATGGTGTAGTAGTGTGTGTGAGGGGGGGAGGCTGGCATTGCTGCTGCCCGCGCTGTACCTGTGCTGTGTATACATGGTGTAGTAGTGTGTGTGAGGGGGAGGCTGGCACTGCCGCTGCCCGCGCTGTACCTGTGCTGTGTATACATGGTGTAGTAGTGTGTGTGAGGGGGAGGCTGGCACTGCTGCTGCCCGCGCTGTACCTGTGCTGTGTATACATGGTGTAGCAGTGTGTGTGAGGGGGAGGCTGGCACTGCCGCTGCCCGCGCTGTACCTGTGCTGTGTATACATGGTGTAGTAGTGTGTGTGAGGGGGAGGCTGGCACTGCCCGCGCTGTACCTGTGCTGTGTATACATGGTGTAGTAGTGTGTGAGGGGGAGGCTGGCACTGCCGCTGCCCGCGCTGTACCTGTGCTGTGTATACATGGTGTAGTAGTGTGTGTGAGGGGGAGGCTGGCACTGCCGCTGCCCGCACTGTACCTGTGCTGTGTATACATGGTGTAGTAGTGTGTGTGAGGGGGAGGCTGGCACTGCCGCTGCCCGCACTGTACCTGTGCTGTGTATACATGGTGTAGTAGTGTGTGTGAGGGGGAGGCTGGCACTGCTGCTGCCCGCGCTGTACCTGTGCTGTGTATACATGGTGTAGTAGTGTGTGAGGGGAGGCTGGCACTGCCGCTGCCCGCACTATATCTTTCCTGTATCTCACAGGTCATACATTGATGTGCTATAAATGTGACAATTTTGCCTGCAAAGTGCTCCGCAACGAGACCTGCAGCCTGGGGCTGGATTCCTGCTATACAAAGATTATTGGCAGTGGTGAGTTTACTACAACCTCTCTCTTTCTCTCGTTCTCTCTCACTCCCCCCTCTTTCCATATCTATCCCCCTTTCCCCTCTCTCCCTCTCTCTCTTCACCCCATTCTCTCTCTCTTACTCCCCCTTTCCTCTCTCTCATTCCCCCCTTTCTCTCTCTCACCCCCCTTTTTCTCTCTCACTCCCCCACCCTTTCTCTCTCTCACTCCCCCACCCTTTCTCCCATTCCCCCCTTTCTCTCTCTCACTCCCCCAACTTTTCTCTCTCTCACACCTCCACCTTTTCTCTCTTTCAATCCCCCATGCTTTCTCTCACTCTCTCCCTTTCTCTCTCTCACTCCCCTTTCTTTCTCTCCCACCCCCCATTTCTCTCTCTCACTCCCCCAGCCTTTCTCTCACTCACCCACCTTTTCTCTCTCTCACTCCACCAACTTTTCTCTCACTCTCTCACTCTCTCCCTTTCTCTCTCTCACTCCACTTTCTCTCTCTCCCACCCCCCATTTCTCTCTCTCACTCCCCCACCCTTTCTCTCTCTCACTCCCCCACCCTTTCTCTCTCTCACTCCCCCACCCTTTCTCTCTCTCACTCTATCCCTTTCTCTCTCTCACTCCCCCACCTTGTCTCTCTCTCACTCCCCCATGCTTTCTCTCACTCTCTCCCTTTCTCTCTCTCACTCCCCTTTCTCTCTCTCCCACCCCTCATTTCTCTCTCTCTCAATCCCCCACCCTTTCTCTCTCTCTCAATCCCCCACCCTTTCTCTCTCTCTCAATCCCCCACCCTTTCTCTCTCTCACTCACTCACACTTTCTCTCTCTCACTCCACCATGCTTTCTCTCACTCTCTCCCTTTCTCTCTCTCACTCCTCTTTCTCTCTCTCCCACCCCCCATGTCTCTCTCTCTCAATCCCCCTCCCCTTTCTCTCTTTTACTACCCACCTTTCTCTCTATCACTCCCCCCTCCTTTCTCTCGCTTTCACTTCACCTCCCCTTTCTCTCTCTCACACCCCCTCCTTTCCCAATTCTCCTCCTTTCTCTTTCTCACTCCCCACCACTTTCTCTCACTCTCCTCCTTTCTCTCTCTAACTTCCCCCCTTTCTCACACTCCCCACCCCTTTTTCTCTCTCATTCACTCCCCCTTTTCTCTCTCCTGTCCCCTCCTTTCCCTCTCACTCCAATTTTTTCTCCATCCCTCCCCATTTCTCTTTCTCACCCCCCCCCCCTTTCTCTCTCACTCCCCCCTTCCTCTCTCTCACTACCCAATTTCTCTTTCTCTCACTCCCCCTCACCTCTCCCCTCACCCCCCCCCTTTCTCTCTCTCTCACTCTCCCCTTTCTATCTCTCTCCCCCCTTTCTTTCTCTCCCTCACCTCCCTTTCTCTATCTCTCCCTCACCTCCCTTTCTCTCACCCCCCCCTTCTCTCCTCACTCCCCCCTTTCTCTCTCTTTCACTCTCCCCTTTCTCTCTCTCCCTCACCTCCATTTCTCTCTCTCTCCCTCCCCCTTTCTCTCTCACTCCCCCTTCCTCTCTCTCCCTCGCCTCCTTTTCTCTCTCTCTCTCTCTCTCTCTCACTCCCCCCTTTCTCTCTCTCACACCCCCCTTTCTCTCTCTCCCTCACTGCCCTTTCTCTCTCTCACCCCCCCTTTCTCTTTCTCCCTCCCCCTTTCTCTCTCACCCCCCTTTCTCACTCCTCTCCTTTCTCTCTCACCCCCCCCCCTTTCTCTTTCTCTCACCCCCCCCTTTAACTCACTTTCCCCCCCTTTATCTCTCACTCCCTCCTTTTTCACTCCTCCCCTTTAACTCTCACTCCCCCCACTTCCTCTCTCACCCCCCCCTTTCCATCTCTACCTCCCCCTCTTTCTCTCTCTTACTCCCCCCGCCTTTCTCACTCCTCCCCTTTCTCTCTCTCACCCCCCCCCTCCTTTCACCCCTTTTCTCTCCCTCCCTCTTCTCTCGTTATACCTTTTATCTACATGCTGCTCACACTTGTATTCCTGTGACAGGTTTAATAAAGATAACGCAGAGAGGCTGCACCATCCGAAAACTCTGCCCCATCCTGTTTGGGAGTACCTCCTGCTGCTACTCCGACCTCTGCAACTCTAATACCCCCACCACGGCATCCCCGGCAGCCACCACCACGGCACCCCCGGCAACCACCACCACGGCACCCCCGGCAACCCCCAACCCGGCACCCCCGGCTAACACCACAGTGAAGCCCCATACAACAAAGCTAAAGACCACCCCCGTGAGGTGCTAATCACCCCCACAGCACCCCCGACCGCCACCCCCGTGAGGTGCTAATCACCCCCAAATCACCTCCGACCGCCACCCCTGTGAGGTGCTAATCACCCCCATGGCACCCCCGACTACCACCTCCAAGAAGTCCCATACAACCAAGCCAAGGACCCCCGTGAGAGGCTTTTAAACAACCACCACCACCACGCAATCCCCAACAACCACGCCAGAGACCACCTCCATGCAATGACGAACCCCACAAACCATGCCAAGGACCACCCCATAACGACCCCAATAACCACGCCAGAGACCACCTCCATGACGACCCCAATAACCACGCCAGAGACCACCTCCATGCCATGACGAACCCCACAAACCATGCCAGAGACCACCCCCATGACGACCCCAATAACCACGTCAGAGTTTACCCTCATTAACCCATGCTGGCACCACTCAGGCCTTCTCCTGGCACCTCTCGGGCCTTATCCTGGCACCTCGCAGGCCTTATCCTGGCACCTCTCAGGCCTTATCCTGGCACCTCTCAGGCCTTATCCTGGCACCTCTCAGGCCGTATCCTGGCACCTCTCAGGCCGTATCCTGGCACCTCTCAGCCCTTATCCTGGCACCTCTCAGGCCTTATCCTGGCACCTCTCAGGCCTTATCCTGGCACCTCTAAGGCCTTATCCTGGCACCTCTAAGGCCTTATCCTGGCACCTCTCAGGCCTTATCCTGGCACCTCTCAGGCCTTATCCTGGCACCTCTCAGGCCTTATCCTGGCACCTCTCAGGCCTTATCCTGGCACCTCCCGGGCCTTATCCTGGCACCTCTCGGGCCTTATCCTGGCACCTCTCGGGCCTTATCCTGGCACCTCTCGGGCCTTATCTGCTTTCCTGTCATTGTATCGTCATGTTTCACTAATAAACACATTCAGTTTATTCTCTATATATTCAATATATCAGTATATACATCTTGTTTTATTTTGTATATATGCGTATATGACCCTGCAGGATGACACAGTGACACAGACAGAAGGGAGCTATGAGACTGTCCCTCCCCCCGCAGGGTGACACAGTGACACAGACAGAAGGGAGCTATGAGCCTGTCCCTCCCCCCGCAGGGTGACACAGTGACACAGACAGAAGGGAGCTATGAGCCTGTCCCTCCCCACGCAGGGTGACACAGTGACACAGACAGAAGGGAGCTATGAGTCTGTCCCTCCCCCGCAGGGTGACACAGTGACACAGACAGAAGGGAGCTATGAGCCTGTCCCTCCCCCGCAGGGTGACACAGTGACACAGACAGAAGGGAGCTATGAGTCTGTCCCTCCCCCCCGCAGAGTGACACAGACAGAAGGGAGAGGAAAAAACAGTAACAGCGGTCACAGATACTCCAACCAGCCAACGCATTGAAAAAATAAAAAAACTTTATTGATTACTAACAGTGAACATCAGCAGCAGTTCACTCTGACGCGTTTCGTCCAATGATGGACTTTATCAAAGAGTGATCACCCCTGCAATATAGCAATCCTTATATAGGGGATGACGTGGTTCACTTAATCAGATTTTCACAGGGATGGACCTCCCCCTTCACCTGTGAACTATTAATCAATTCCAATCTACTCCACGTCACCACATGCACACAAGGACCGGTATATGCACGAACCCATACTAACAGTACATGTGTATATTGAGAAAAAAGAGGATAGAAAAAAAGAGTAAAAACATAGGGGTTAAAAACAAAAGAAGCTGATAATTCACAAAAATGAATACACTAAATATAGTGATGGAATAGATGCAGAAAAATAATAAAACAGAAATATCTATAATACAAGAAATATAAATTAATTAATTAATTATCTAGGAAGCAATGGACCACCTGAAGGAAAATGTAACATAATAGACAATATATATAAAAATAATTAAAAAAAAGTTAAAAAAATAATATTCATAATATACAATAATCATAACATATAAAGAACATTAATACTGTAACTGTGACAAACGGCTTACTCCGGGGCTCCGTCGTTTGTCCGGGACTGTTTAGAACACGGTCTTTTAGGGTAGGTTAAATGATGAGGCGTCACGTACTGTTCCTTTAAACAGGCTATGCCTGGTTTATTCAGTCCCAGGCACTGAGACTGCCACAGTGCATACAACAGAAAACAGATCAAAACAAAAGCTGCTCACCTGAGCGATAACTTAACTTAGATATCCCTGACTCAGGGTTGGAAGTGGCTTTTCCACTTCCAACATCAAAACATGGTACTTTTGCAGTCTTACACAAATGAACAGAAAGATTGAACCTGTTTGGGGAAGAGGCTTCTCCCCTCTGTAGTTCAGCAGCCTTCCAGCCTCCTGGCTCTTGTGGGGAGACCAGAGCAAACAGGAAATCAGTCTTTCATACCTGATTCCTAATTAGCATGACAGGTGACAGAAATCAGGCAGCAGACAAACTCTGGTCTGGATCTCTCATCCCTCAGTTCCAGCGCTTGCCAAACTGTGGGATGGAGTGTATGTATTATAAGGCTGCACTCCCAGGCCAAACAGGATAGAAACTGTCTAGTATCCTGGGAGCCCTATATACGGAATTTATTACCATCCCCTGGTTTCTGTCACATATCCTCCCCCCCAGCTCAGACCTCGAGGGATGAGCGACCATGGATATTAGGGAGTGCATCCTTGACAACCCGTCAGCATTGCCATGTTTGTGCCCTGACCTGTGTTCCACAGAAAATTTAAAGGGTTGTAGGCTTAGGAACCACCTGGTCACTCTAGCATTCTTTTCCCTGTTTTGACACATCCAGGTAAGGGGTGCATGATCTGTGACCAACCGGAATTTTCTCCCCAACAGGTAGTATTTGAGCGTCTCTACAGCCCACTTTATTGCGAGACACTCTTTCTCTACTATGGAGTAATTTTTCTCCTGGGGATTTAGTTTCCTACTTAAATAAAGGATGGGGTGCTCCTCACCTTGAGACTCCTGGGAGAGTACCGCCCCCAGCCCTACCTCAGATGCGTCGGTTTGGACTACGAACTCTTTGGAGAAGTCAGGTGTGACCAACACTGGTTGGGCACAGAGAGCTTCTTTCAGGCTTCTAAAGGCCTGTTCGGTTTCGGGGGACCACTTTACCATTAGCGGTCCTCTTGCTTTTGTGAGGTCAGTTAGTGGGGTTGCCTTAGTTGCAAAATTGGGAATAAACCTTCTATAGTACCCAATTAAGCCCAAAAAGGTCCTTACTTGTTTTTTTGTAACTGGCCTTGGCCAATTTTGTATCGCCTCCACTTTGAGTGTTTGGGGTTTGAGTAAACCTCTGCCAATAGAATATCCCAGATACTTGGCTTCCTCCAGACCAATAGTGCATTTAGCGGGGTTAGCAGTTAGTCCAGCAGACCGGACTGCGTCAAGCACAGCTTGGACCTTTGGAAGGTGGGATTGCCAATCTTCACTATGGATTACCACATCATCCAGGTAGGCGGCAGCATACCGAGCATGTGGTTTTAAAATTTTATCCATCATTCTTTGGAATGTGGCGGGAGCTCCATGTAAGCCAAAAGGCAACACCTTATACTGAAAGAGGCCATCTGGGGTTGAGAAGGCTGTCTTTTCTTTTGCCCTTTCTGTGAGGGGAACCTGCCTCCGGATATCGGGTGGCATAATCTAATATTACCAATATATGCTGATGTCCCCTAGCAGACTTTATTAGGGGTCCTACTAGATCCATAGCAATCCGGTCAAATGGTACCTCTATTATGGGAAGGGGTACCAATGGGCTGCGGTACGCCTTGAACGGGGCGGTGATCTGACATTCTGGGCATGAGGAACAATAATTCGTAATTTCTGCCAGAACCCCAGGCCAATAGAAGCTTCGGAGAACCTTTTCTTTTGTCTTTTCCACCCCTAGGTGTCCCCCCAATGGATGACTATGTGCGAGGTGTAATACTACGTTACGGAATGTCCGTGGTACCAACAATTGTTTAGTTGTAACTGATTTCCTTTTATCAACCCGATATACTAGGTCGTTCTCTACCTCGAAGTAGGGGTAAGCAAGTGACCTATCTGGTTGGCCAGGAGTACTATTCTGGTCCCGTATATTTCCCCTTGCTACCGCTAATGTGGGGTCCTCCCACTGGGCCTTCTTAAAACTCCCAGGACTGACCTCTAGGTCAGCGAGGGTCTTATCCGGTTCTGGGGTGGTAAGTGTCTGCTCAACATCTTGATTTGGGGTATTCCCTACCAAAGTAGTGATGGGGAAGGGAATTTTACAGCACTCCTCCTTTTCCCCCTTCTTATTTGGGCCCTCGTCAACCTCCATTTCTGAAAAAGGGAAAGGATTTGTTTCTTCTAATACTTCGTTATGGTCCGCTATTGAACTCTGGGCGCTATTCTGAGCGGGGGACCACATTTTTAGAAAATGGGGAAAGTCGGTCCCTATTAACACATCATGTGCCAGTTTGGGTACAATACCCACCTTGAAATCTAAAGAACCAAACTCTGTTTCAAAAAAAACATCAACAGTGGAATATTCATGATTATCCCCATGTATACAACAAATTGCCACTCTTTGTGAACTGTTTCCCTGTTTCTTCTTAATGGGCAATAGGTATTCGGACACTAGTGTGACCATGCTCCCAGAGTCAAGAAGTGCCCGAACCCTCTTACCATTAACCTTTACAAATGCCCACAGATGGTTATTCAAGGGGTCCTCTGGGCTAGGGCCCATACATTGGGACAACAGCGAATAAGGTTCCACGCTGTTGCATTGCATGGGCTCATAATTTAGTGGGCAGATTTTTGCTGTGTGGCCCCTCTCATGACAATTTACACATTTAGGTACATAGTCTGTGTCCCACTTAGAGCCTTTTCCCGGCTCCCCATGTTGGCTATTGCCCTTAGTGTGCGAACCACTGTTGCTGGTGCTGCGTGAAGGTGGTCGCCGCTCTTCAGCGCCCCTTAACCCCGGTACCCTTTTACCGTCTCTGGAAGAGTCCTGGAACCTCGGGTAGTGGGGTTGCTCCACGACTGTGGGTTGCGGGTGCTCTTCTGCTGCATTGTACCTTTCTACGAGGGCCACAAGCTCATCCGCATTGTGGGGGTCACTCCGACTGACCCAACGGCGTAAGGCAGAGGGAAGTTTCCTCAAGAACTGGTCCATGACCAACCGTTCCACGATGTGGCTGGCTGAGTTGATCTCGGGTTGTAGCCACTTCCGGGCGAGGTGGATGAGGTCATACATCTGGCTTCGGGTGGCTTTATCCATCGTGAAGGACCATGCGTGAAACCTTTGGGCGCGAACAGCCGTGGTTACGCCGAGGCGGGCGAGGATCTCGAACTTCAATTTTGCATAGACGTTAGCTTCGGCTGGCTCTAGATCAAAGTAAGCCTTCTGGGGTTCGCCGCTTAGGAAGGGTGCAATTAGACCAGCCCACTCAGCTTCTGGCCATCCCTCTCTCTGTGCCGTGCGTTCAAACGTGAGAAGATAGGCTTCCACATCATCCGAGGGTCCCATCTTCTGAAGGTAGTGGCTTGCCCTGGTCATTTTCGGAACTGGGGCTGCCGCTGCCAGTGGAAGGTTACTGATAGTCCCCCTCAGGATCTCAAGTTCCTGCTGTAAGCCCTGAGCGAACCGCTGTTGCTCCTCTCTCAGCAAGCGGTTTGTCTCTTGCTGGTTTGCATTCGCGTTTTGCAGGGCTTCATTCGTCTGTTGCTGGTTGGCATTCGCCTGTTGCTGGTTGGCATTAATCTCTTGCTGGGCTATTAGCAGCTGTTGATGGGCTGCATTCGTCTGCTGCTGGTTTGCATTAGTTTCTTGCTGGGCTATTAACAGCTGTTGCTGGGTTTCATTCGCGTCTTTCTGGGCAGCGACATTGCGTACCAGCGCACCCACCACGTCTTCCATCTTGTTTGCAGAGGATGGAAAAAACTTTTTTTTTTTTTTTTTTTTCAAAGTTTTTCAACCCGCAGACCCCCTAGTGCTCTGCCCGCATTCTCCACCATATGTGACAAACGGCTTACTCCGGGGCTCCGTCGTTTGTCCGGGACTGTTTAGAACACGGTCTTTTAGGGTAGGTTAAATGATGAGGCGTCACGTACTGTTCCTTTAAACAGGCTATGCCTGGTTTATTCAGTCCCAGGCACTGAGACTGCCACAGTGCATACAACAGAAAACAGATCAAAACAAAAGCTGCTCACCTGAGCGATAACTTAACTTAGATATCCCTGACTCAGGGTTGGAAGTGGCTTTTCCACTTCCAACATCAAAACATGGTACTTTTGCAGTCTTACACAAATGAACAGAAAGATTGAACCTGTTTGGGGAAGAGGCTTCTCCCCTCTGTAGTTCAGCAGCCTTCCAGCCTCCTGGCTCTTGTGGGGAGACCAGAGCAAACAGGAAATCAGTCTTTCATACCTGATTCCTAATTAGCATGACAGGTGACAGAAATCAGGCAGCAGACAAACTCTGGTCTGGATCTCTCATCCCTCAGTTCCAGCGCTTGCCAAACTGTGGGATGGAGTGTATGTATTATAAGGCTGCACTCCCAGGCCAAACAGGATAGAAACTGTCTAGTATCCTGGGAGCCCTATATACGGAATTTATTACCATCCCCTGGTTTCTGTCACAGTAACATTTACACCCCGAACACTCCCCACACATAAGGTCAACCAACCAGGAAGTGTTTAAGTTCCCATTCCTGATTGATGCCAAATGGATGGAGAGTGTTCAGAGTGTGTATCCAATACATTTCTTGTCTATTCAATGTACCTTCACTATCACCACCCCTTACATGACAGGGAATGTGCTCAATAGCTGAAAATGAAAAATTCTCTATTCCACCTCTAGAGCATAGAGAAAAGTGTCTAGCCACAGGATGTAATAAATCCTTTCTTTTTATCAGACGAACATGCTCTGCAATTCGTATTTTAAGTGGTCTGATTGTTTCGTCCGATATATTTCTTATCACATCCACAATTTAGAAGATATATTATAAAAGTGGTATTACAATTCAGGATTTTCTTTATATAATATTTGTTATTATTCTGATTAAAAGTAATAACTTTAGTGGTATGAACATATTTGCACATGGAACAATTTCCACAGGCAAAAAAGCCTCTGGGTATCCCTCGTATATTAGGATATTCTAAACGAGACTCAAAAAGACTTGGTGACAAGTGTGAAGCAAGCGTTTTGGCCTTGCGGTAAGTAAACCTTGGCCCATTTTTAACAAATTCGGAAATGTCCTTATCTAAAGACAATGTTTGCCAATGTTTGTGAATAATATCACATATTAACTGTGATTGACGATTGTATGTTGTAATAAACAATGGACTTATATCATTGTAGTTAGAAAAGGATTTGGTATTATCCTTATACCTCAATGGTATCCTCTTTTTCAAAAGTGTTGCTCTATCAGTAGATTTAGCAGATTCAAAAGCTGATTGGATATCAGTATAAGAGTAACCTCTGGCTACAAATCTATCAGACAGTTCCCTAGATTGTACAAGGAAACTATCATTATCAGAACACAGTCTTTTTAACCTGATAAACTGAGCCTTAGGAATGCTTTTGACTAACGAATGTGGATGGAAACTCTTAGCAGAAAGTAGGGTATTCCTAGAATTGGTTTTTCTAAAAATATCTGTTTGGATAGTCATGTTATGGTCGATATACAGGAGTAGGTCTAGGTAATTGATATGATTAATATTTTGTTCAAATGTAAAATTAATATTAAGATCATTAGTATTTAATATATTGATGAAAGATATAAGTGATGCTTCATCGCCAACCTATATCATTATGAGATCGTCGATGTACCTTTTAAAAAATATAATATTAGTGCGAAATAAATTATTACTGTGAAATATGTGCTGTGCGTCCCATAAACCCATAAATAAATTTGCATAAGATGGTGCAAAACTCGTGCCCATTGCAGTGCCTAATAATTGTAAATAAAAATGTGAATCAAATAGAAAATAATTGTGAGTTAATAAAAAAGTGATCGATTCTAAAAGAAATGTGCCAAGTGAAGTGGAAAGTGGTGATAAATCCAAAAAGTGACTAATAGCTAAAAGACCGTGATCGTTACGTATAATAGAGTATAGTGAGGTCACAGAAGGGAGCTATGAGACTGTCCCTCCCCCCGCAGGGTGACACAGTGACACAGACAGAAGGGAGCTATGAGACTGTCCCTCCCCCCGCAGGCTGACACAGTGACACAGACAGAAGGGAGCTATGAGTCTGTCCCTCCCCCCGCAGGGTGACACAGTGACACAGACAGAAGGGAGCTATGAGTCTGTCCCTCCCCCCACAGGGTGACACAGTGACACAGACAGAAGGGAGCTATGAGTCTGTCCCTCCCCCCCGCAGGGTGACACAGTGACACAGGCAGAAGGGAGCTATGAGCCTGTCCCTCCCCCCGCAGGGTGACACAGTGACACAGACAGAAGGGAGCTATGAGTCTGTCCCTCCCCCCCCAGGGTGACACAGTGACAAAGACAGAAGGGAGCTAGGAGTCTGTCCCTCCCCCCGCAGGGTGACACAGTGACACAGACAGAAGGGAGCTATGAGTCTGTCCCTCCCCCCGCAGGGTGACACAGTGACACAGACAGAAGGGAGCTATGAGTCTGTCCCTCCCCCCGCAGGGTGACACAGTGACCCAGACAGAAGGGAGCTATGAGCCTGTCTCTCCCCCCGCAGGGTGACACAGTGACACAGACAGAAGGGAGCTATGAGTCTGTCCCTCCCCCCGCAGGGTGACACAGTGACACAGACAGAAGGGAGCTATGAGTCTGTCCCTCCCCCCGCAGGGTGACACAGTGACACAGACAGAAGGGAGCTATGAGTCTGTCCCTCCCCCCGCAGGGTGACACAGTGACACAGACAGAAGGGAGCTATGAGTCTGTCCCTCCCCCCGCAGGGTGACACAGACAGAAGGGAGCTATGAGTCTGTCCCTCCCCCAGCAGGGTGACACAGTGACCCAGACAGAAGGGAGTTATGAGTCTGTCCCTCCCCCCGCAGGGTGACACAGTGACACAGACAGAAGGGAGCTATGAGCCTGTCCCTCCCCCCGCAGGGTGACACAGTGACACTGACAGAAGGGAGCTATGAGTCTGTCCCTCCCCCCGCAGGGTGACACAGTGACACAGACAGAAGGGAGCTATGAGTCTGTCCCTAACCCCACAGGGTGACACAGTGACACAGACAGAAGGGAGCTATGAGTCTGTCCCTCCCCCAACAGGGTGACACAGTGACCAAGACAGAAGGGAGCTATGAGCCTGTCTCTCCCCCCGCAGGGTGACACAGTGACACAGACAGAAGGGAGCTATGAGTCTGTCCCTCCCCCCGCAGGGTGACAAAGTGACACAGACAGAAGGGAGCTATGAGTCTGTCCCTCCCCCCGCAGGGTGACACAGTGACACAGACAGAAGGGAGCTATGAGTCTGTCCCTCCCCCCGCAGGGTGACACAGTGACACAGACAGAAGGGAGCTATGAGACTTTCTCTCCCCCCGCAGGGTGACACAGTGACACAGACAGAAGGGAGCTATGAGTCTGGCCCTCCCCCCGCAGGGTGACACAGTGACACAGACAGAAGGGAGCTATGGGTCTGTCCCTCTCCCCACAGGGTGACACAGTGACACAGACAGAAGGGAGCTATGAGTCTGGCCCTCCGCCCGCAGGGTGACAAAGTGACACAGACAGAAGGGAGCTATGAGTGTGTCCCTCCCCCCGCAGGGTGACACAGTGACACAGACAGAAGGGAGCTATGAGTCTGTCCCTCCCCCGCAGTGTGACACAGTGACACAGACAGAAGGGAGCTATGAGTCTGTCCCTCCCCCCGCAGGGTGACACAGTGACACAGACAGAAGGGAGCTATGAGTCTGTCCCTCTCCCCGCAGGGTGACACAGTGACACAGACAGAAGGGAGCTATGAGTCTGGCCCTCCCCCCGCAGGATGACACAGTGACACAGACAGAAGGGAGCTATGAGTCTGGCCCTCCCCCCGCAGGGTGACACAGTGACACAGACAGAAGGGAGCTATGAGACTGTCCCTCCCCCCGCAGGGTGACACAGTGACACAGACAGAAGGGAGCTATGAGTCTGTCCCTCCCCCCGCAGGGTGACACAGTGACACAGACAGAAGGGAGCTATGAGTCTGTCCCTCCCCCCGCAGGGTGACACAGTGACCCAGACAGAAGGGAGCTATGAGCCTGTCTCTCCCCCCGCAGGGTGACACAGTGACACAGACAGAAGGGAGCTATGAGTCTGTCCCTCCCCCCGCAGGGTGACAGTGACACAGACAGAAGGGAGCTATGAGTCTGTCCCTCCCCCCGCAGGGTGACACAGTGACACAGACAGAAGGGAGCTATGAGTCTGTCCCTCCCCCCGCAGGGTGACACAGTGACACAGACAGAAGGGAGCTATGAGTCTGTCCCTCCCCCCGCAGGGTGACACAGACAGAAGGGAGCTATGAGGCTGTCCCTCCCCCAGCAGGGTGACACAGTGACCCAGACAGAAGGGAGTTATGAGTCTGTCCCTCCCCCCGCAGGGTGACACAGTGACACAGACAGAAGGGAGCTATGAGCCTGTCCCTCCCCCCGCAGGGTGACACAGTGACACTGACAGAAGGGAGCTATGAAACTGTCCCTCCCCCCGCAGGGTGACACAGTGACACAGACAGAAGGGAGCTATGAGTCTGTCCCTCCCCCCACAGGGTGACACAGTGACACAGACAGAAGGGAGCTATGAGTCTGTCCCTCCCCCAACAGGGTGACACAGTTACCAAGACAGAAGGGAGCTATGAGCCTGTCTCTCCCCCCGCAGGGTGACACAGTGACACAGACAGAAGGGAGCTATGAGTCTGTCCCTCCCCCCGCAGGGTGACACAGTGACACAGACAGAAGGGAGCTATGAGTCTGTCCCTCCCCCCGCAGGGTGACACAGTGACACAGACAGAAGGGAGCTATGAGTCTGTCCCTCCCCCCGCAGGGTGACACAGTGACACAGACAGAAGGGAGCTATGAGTCTGTCCCTCCCCCCGCAGGGTGACACAGTGACACAGACAGAAGGGAGCTATGAGACTTTCTCTCCCCCCGCAGGGTGACACAGTGACACAGACAGAAGGGAGCTATGAGTCTGGCCCTTCCCCCGAGGGTGACACAGTGACACAGACAGAAGGGAGCTATGGGTCTGTCCCTCTCCCCACAGGGTGACACAGTGACACAGACAGAAGGGAGCTATGAGTCTGGCCCTCCCCCGCAGTGTGACACAGTGACACAGACAGAAGGGAGCTATGAGTCTGTCCCTCCCCCCGCAGGGTGACACAGTGACACAGACAGAAGGGAGCTATGAGTCTGTCCCTCCCCCCGCAGGGTGACACAGTGACACAGAGAGAAGGGAGCTATGAGTCTGGCCCTCCCCCCGCAGGGTGACACAGTGACACAGACAGAAGGGAGCTATGAGACTGTCCCTCCCCCCGCAGGGTGACACAGTGACACAGACAGAAGGGAGCTATGAGTCTGGCCCTCCCCCCGCAGGATGACACAGTGACACAGACAGAAGGGAGCTATGAGTCTGGCCCTCCCCCCGCAGGGTGACACAGTGACACAGACAGAAGGGAGCTATGAGACTGTCCCTCCCCCCGCAGGGTGACACAGTGACACAGACAGAAGGGAGCTATGAGTCTGGCCCTCCCCCCGCAGGGTGACACAGTGACACAGACAGAAGGGAGCTATGAGTGTGTCCCTCCCCCCGCAGGGTGACACAGTGACACAGACAGAAGGGAGCTATGAGCCTGTCCCTCCCCCCGCAGGGTGACACAGTGACACTGACAGAAGGGAGCTATGAAACTGTCCCTCCCCCCGCAGGGTGACACAGTGACACAGACAGAAGGGAGCTATGAGTCTGTCCCTCCCCCCACAGGGTGACACAGTGACACAGACAGAAGGGAGCTATGAGTCTGTCTCTCCCCCAACAGGGTGACACAGTTACCAAGACAGAAGGGAGCTATGAGCCTGTCTCTCCCCCCGCAGGGTGACACAGTGACACAGACAGAAGGGAGCTATGAGTCTGTCCCTCCCCCCGCAGGGTGACACAGTGACACAGACAGAAGGGAGCTATGAGTCTGTCCCTCCCCCCGCAGGGTGACACAGTGACACAGACAGAAGGGAGCTATGAGACTTTCTCTCCCCCCGCAGGGTGACACAGTGACACAGACAGAAGGGAGCTATGAGTCTGGCCCTTCCCCCGCAGGGTGACACAGTGACACAGACAGAAGGGAGCTATGGGTCTGTCCCTCTCCCCACAGGGTGACACAGTGACACAGACAGAAGGGAGCTATGAGTCTGGCCCTCCGCCCGCAGGGTGACAAAGTGACACAGACAGAAGGGAGCTATGAGTGTGTCCCTCCACCCGCAGGGACAGACAGTGACACAGACAGAGGGAGCTATGAGTCTGTCCCTCCCCGCAGTGTGACACAGTGACACAGACAGAAGGGAGCTATGAGTCTGTCCCTCCCCCCGCAGGGTGACACAGTGACACAGACAGAAGGGAGCTATGAGTCTGTCCCTCCCCCGCAGGGTGACGACACAGTGACACAGAGAGAAGGGAGCTGAGTCTGGCCCTCCCCCGCAGGATGACACAGTGACACAGACAGAAGGGAGCTGAGTCTGGCCCTCCCCCGCAGGGTGACACAGTGACACAGACAGAAGGGAGCTATGAGACTGTCCCTCCCCCGCAGGGTGACACAGTGACACAGACAGAAGGGAGCTATGAGTCTGGCCCTCCCCCCGCAGGGTGACACAGTGACACAGACAGAAGGGAGCTATGAGTGTGTCCCTCCCCCCGCAGGGTGACACAGTGACACAGACAGAAGGGAGCTATGAGTCTGTCCCTCCCCCGCAGGGTGACACAGTGACACAGACAGAAGGGAGCTATGAGTCTGGCCCTCCCCCCGCAGGGTGACACAGTGACACAGACAGAAGGGAGCTGAGTCTGGCCCTCCCCCCGCAGGGTGACACAGTGACACAGACAGAAGGGAGCTATGAGTTTGTCCCTCCCCCGCAGGGTGATAAAGACAGAAGGGAGCTATGAGACTGTCCCTCCCCCCGCAGGGTGACACAGTGACACAGACAGGAGGGAGCTATGAGTCTTTCACTCCCCCCGCAGGGTGACACAGTGACATAGACAGAAGGGAGCTATGACTCTGGCCCTCCCCCCGCAGGGTGACACAGTGACACAGACAGAAGGGAGCTATGAGTCTGTCCCTCCCCCCGCAGGGTGACACAGTGACACAGACAGAAGGGAGCTATGAGCCTGTCCCTCCCCCTGCAGGGGTGACACAGTGACACAGGCAGAAGGGAGCTATGAGACTCTCCCTCCCCCCGCAGGGTGACACAGTGACGCAGACAGAACGGAGCTATGAGTCTGTCCCTCCCCCCGCAGGGTGACACAGTGACACAGACAGAAGGGAGCTATGAGCCTGTCCCTCCCCCGCATGGTGACACAGTGACACAGACAGAAGGGAGCTATGAGCCTGTCCCTCCCCCGCAGGGTGACACAGTGACACAGACAGAAGGGAGCTATGAGTCTGTCCCTCTCCCCGCAGGGTGACACAGTGACACAGACAGAAGGGAGCTTTGAGTCTGTCCCTCCCCCCGCAGGGTGACACAGTGACACAGACAGAAGGGAGCTATGAGTCTGTCCCTCCCCCCACAGGGTGACACAGTGACACAGACAGAAGGGAGCTATGAGTCTGTCCCTCCCCCAACAGGGTGACACAGTTACCAAGACAGAAGGGAGCTATGAGCCTGTCTCTCCCCCCGCAGGGTGACACAGTGACACAGACAGAAGGGAGCTATGAGTCTGTCCCTCCCCCCGCAGGGTGACACAGTGACACAGACAGAAGGGAGCTATGAGTCTGTCCCTCCCCCCGCAGGGTGACACAGTGACACAGACAGAAGGGAGCTATGAGTCTGTCCCTCCCCCCGCAGGGTGACACAGTGACACAGACAGAAGGGAGCTATGAGTCTGTCCCTCCCCCCGCAGGGTGACACAGTGACACAGACAGAAGGGAGCTATGAGACTTTCTCTCCCCCCGCAGGGTGACACAGTGACACAGACAGAAGGGAGCTATGAGTCTGGCCCTTCCCCCGAGGGTGACACAGTGACACAGACAGAAGGGAGCTATGGGTCTGTCCCTCTCCCCACAGGGTGACACAGTGACACAGACAGAAGGGAGCTATGAGTCTGGCCCTCCCCCGCAGTGTGACACAGTGACACAGACAGAAGGGAGCTATGAGTCTGTCCCTCCCCCCGCAGGGTGACACAGTGACACAGACAGAAGGGAGCTATGAGTCTGTCCCTCCCCCCGCAGGGTGACACAGTGACACAGAGAGAAGGGAGCTATGAGTCTGGCCCTCCCCCCCGCAGGGTGACACAGTGACACAGACAGAAGGGAGCTATGAGACTGTCCCTCCCCCCGCAGGGTGACACAGTGACACAGACAGAAGGGAGCTATGAGTCTGGCCCTCCCCCCGCAGGATGACACAGTGACACAGACAGAAGGGAGCTATGAGTCTGGCCCTCCCCCCGCAGGGTGACACAGTGACACAGACAGAAGGGAGCTATGAGACTGTCCCTCCCCCCGCAGGGTGACACAGTGACACAGACAGAAGGGAGCTATGAGTCTGGCCCTCCCCCCGCAGGGTGACACAGTGACACAGACAGAAGGGAGCTATGAGTGTGTCCCTCCCCCCGCAGGGGTGACACAGTGACACAGACAGAAGGGAGCTATGAGCCTGTCCCTCCCCCCGCAGGGTGACACAGTGACACTGACAGAAGGGAGCTATGAAACTGTCCCTCCCCCCGCAGGGTGACACAGTGACACAGACAGAAGGGAGCTATGAGTCTGTCCCTCCCCCCACAGGGTGACACAGTGACACAGACAGAAGGGAGCTATGAGTCTGTCTCTCCCCAACAGGGTGACACAGTTACCAAGACAGAAGGGAGCTATGAGCCTGTCTCTCCCCCCGCAGGGTGACACAGTGACACAGACAGAAGGGAGCTATGAGTCTGTCCCTCCCCCCGCAGGGTGACACAGTGACACAGACAGAAGGGAGCTATGAGTCTGTCCCTCCCCCGCAGGGTGACACAGTGACACAGACAGAAGGGAGCTATGAGACTTCTCTCTCCCCCGCAGGGTGACACAGTGACACAGACAGAAGGGAGCTATGAGTCTGGCCCTTCCCCCGCAGGGTGACACAGTGACACAGACAGAAGGGAGCTATGGGTCTGTCCCTCTCCCCACAGGGTGACACAGTGACACAGACAGAAGGGAGCTATGAGTCTGGCCCTCCGCCCGCAGGGTGACAAAGTGACACAGACAGAAGGGAGCTATGAGTGTGTCCCTCCACCCGCAGGGTGACACAGTGACACAGACAGAAGGGAGCTATGAGTCTGTCCCTCCCCCGCAGTGTGACACAGTGACACAGACAGAAGGGAGCTATGAGTCTGTCCCTCCCCCCGCAGGGTGACACAGTGACACAGACAGAAGGGAGCTATGAGTCTGTCCCTCCCCCCGCAGGGTGACACAGTGACACAGAGAGAAGGGAGCTATGAGTCTGGCCCTCCCCCCGCAGGATGACACAGTGACACAGACAGAAGGGAGCTATGAGTCTGGCCCTCCCCCCGCAGGGTGACACAGTGACACAGACAGAAGGGAGCTATGAGACTGTCCTCCCCCCGCAGGGTGACACAGTGACACAGACAGAAGGGAGCTATGAGTCTGGCCCTCCCCCCGCAGGGTGACACAGTGACACAGACAGAAGGGAGCTATGAGTGTGTCCCTCCCCCCGCAGGGTGACACAGTGACACAGACAGAAGGGAGCTATGAGTCTGTCCCTCCCCCCGCAGGGTGACACAGTGACACAGACAGAAGGGAGCTATGAGTCTGGCCCTCCCCCCGCAGGGTGACACAGTGACACAGACAGAAGGGAGCTATGAGTCTGGCCCTCCCCCCGCAGGGTGACACAGTGACACAGACAGAAGGGAGCTATGAGTTTGTCCCTCCCCCGCAGGGTGATAAAGACAGAAGGGAGCTATGAGACTGTCCCTCCCCCCGCAGGGTGACACAGTGACACAGACAGGAGGGAGCTATGAGTCTTTCACTCCCCCCGCAGGGTGACACAGTGACATAGACAGAAGGGAGCTATGACTCTGGCCCTCCCCCCGCAGGGTGACACAGTGACACAGACAGAAGGGAGCTATGAGTCTGTCCCTCCCCCCGCAGGGTGACACAGTGACACAGACAGAAGGGAGCTATGAGCCTGTCCCTCCCCCTGCAGGGTGACACAGTGACACAGGCAGAAGGGAGCTATGAGACTCTCCCTCCCCCCGCAGGGTGACACAGTGACGCAGACAGAACGGAGCTATGAGTCTGTCCCTCCCCCCGCAGGGTGACACAGTGACACAGACAGAAGGGAGCTATGAGCCTGTCCCTCCCCCGCATGGTGACACAGTG